>NW_009731029.1:0-35157 GCF_000703405.1 Apaloderma vittatum
CCCCTTCCTTCCCCTTCCTTCTTGAAAACACCTCTCTTCTGTTTTTTACCAAAATTCAGCATTTTGTCTGAGAGCAGATTCAGATAACAAACTAACAGAATTTTGTGATAGTATTAATTCTGTTTATGCTGCCCACAGACCATCTTCACTGATTTAAGCAGCCAACATATTTTAACTGCCTGTGCAAACATAGAGTAGCATTACATGGCAAGCAGTACAATTATATAGAAATGATATGCTGTTACAGAAAACAGCAGGTGCTCCTGTGTCATTGGATTGTATTTGCAGGTTGCTGACAAAAATAAATTTCTACAGTTTCAGAAATTGTGGAGGAAGCGTAGGACAGACTGTTTGACCTGCTCAGATGACAAAATTGCCAGGAGACTTGCAAATACAGAATGTTCTTTATTGGTGAATGCAATGGAGATATTTTACACAGGCAAAACTTCCTCTTGTTGTGAACTTATCTGGCTTTTAAAAAAACATTCTGTATCTTATAAAGCAAACGTACTTAATTGGACGGCTAATGAGGACAGAGCATTGTAGCCCTTCTGAAGTCTCTTTATAGTATATGGCTGTAATCTAAAGCAGAGATTTTCAAAGCTAATTCTGAGAGAGAGCCATTACCCCCAAAAGTTAATGAGGTTGGATGTTCCTTTGAACTCCATACAAATGCTAATCTAAATCCTCCAAGTGGCAAAGTCTGGCAAAATAACCATGTATTTCTGTGCAAGCAGCAACGTAGTGTTAGTAGTTGCTGTCTTCCTCGATAAGCAAGGTCCTTTACTGAATAACTTCAGAGGTCAAACTGCAGCTGATGAAGTTCTGAGTACTTTAAATGTGCTACACAGCTATAAGTGCAAGGAGGACAGACTGAACTTACCTATTCTGAGGTGCCTCTGCTTTCTTCCCTGCTCCTGTTGCTACAGAACTGATGTTATTTTACAGATATTAACAACAGAGAGGACCCCAGTAACACAAGGTCATTGGTATTTCTACTGCCCTCTGGCTTAGACTAGCTCTAGGTTTAGGTAGCTAGGGTGAGATATTCATGGGGCTTGAAACCGCTGGCAACAGGAGCGTTCATGACTTCATGCTAGCCCCTGCCTTAAACCAGCTGAACTAGCTTATCAGGCTCCCTCGCGTCCTAGGTTGTATCAAGCATCTCCATTCATACTCAATCAGTCATCTACTCTTAGTACCTCAACCCAGAGAAGTGTGTTAAAGTTTCAGAAAGCCTTTAATGGAGCAACAGCTCCTGAAGGCATAGCTGTGCTTGCAGCGCTGAGGATGAAAAACATCATGGAAAAACTGGATCTTATTAGCTTCCAGCACCCTTTATACACAACAGTGCTCCCACTTAAATTGAAGTTAGATAGGTTAATTGCATCCAGTAGTCTGTAATTTAGGAGAAGCAGGCTAACAGCCCTGGCAGCATGCAGTGGTTGCACTAAGACTGAATGAAAAATCCATTTCATAAAGTCAACAAGGATCTGTGAGCTGCATGAATCATCACAGCAAGTTTGTGGCACTGTGAATTGACAACACAGAGACAATCAGGTGTGTTTTTTATGTCAGGTTTTTAGTCTGTTTTTTCTAGTGCTAGTGGAAAAGGTATTGGCTAAACAACTTATGTAATTCACTGAAGAATAAAATTCTAGCATATTATTTTCATATTTTGTCTTTGTCGTGTAGTCTTGTTTCCCCAAGGTGGCATTTATTGCTCTAAAAATTTGAGAAAAGCTCCATGATAGCAGAACATCACTAGAATGAAGGTCTTGTTCCTCAATAAAAGATTTGTTACTAATTATTTATAATGATACTTCTTTGTTATAAAAAGATGCCATTTGATACGTATTTTTGTTGATACGTGCAGCAGAATGAAGAGTGGAGATAAATTAATTCTGTTTCATTCGCAGTGCACAGTCACTTGCGGTGGTGGAATAAGAACTCGTAATGTCACTTGTGCCAAAAATAATGATGAGCCATGTGATGCTTCCAAAAGACCAAACTCTAAGGCCCTGTGTGGTCTCCAGCAATGTCCTTCTACTGGAAGATTTCTGATACCCCCACTGGTACCCAAAAGAGGAAAGATCATAATCAGAAAAACTGCTAATCGTGAATGGAGCCCTCCTCGCAGAACACCAAGTCCGAGCTCACATACAACAACAAAATTACCCAAGCCTGAAGGTGTAACTCCCTGTTTACCTACATCCTCTAGTTTCAGTAATGTCTCAGAAAAAGAAGGGACAACCAACAGAACATTACAAAATAATTTTGCTGAAGCAAGTGATGTTTACAATTATCCAGTTGTTTCTACTGAAAATAATTCATTCCAGCATGCTACTCCATGGCCTTTTCATAATAGCTTAAGTACTGAAATTACAAGGCATGCTGAAAATATTTCCGAAAGTGAGCCAGTTTCTACTGTAGAGAGTGAGGTGCAAAGAAATGAGGACACTTCTGTCTCCTCTTTCACCAGTAATCCAGAAGTAACTTCCAGCTATGATTACTTAACCGAAGAATCTGACGACATTGATGGATCACTTGGAGGCAGTGAGAAACCAACTGACCTCGTTAACAGCACAGAACTCAATCCTGAAATCAGAACCAGGAGCACAACCCTAGATACCAGCTCTCGTGTCCTTCAGAATGAAAGCGTGACTTCTCATCCCCTTTCAACATCTTATCACCGAGACCTATTTACACTCCTTCCTGTTAGCAGAGCAGCACAACGGTTGGCATTTCCAACATCAGCACACTCTATCAGTCTGCAGGTTGATGCACCTGTTGTAGAAGCAACTACCCCACAAGCATCGGTTAAAATAATGCCCATAGAGCTTGGTCATGTACTAAGAGACCAAACTGACAACAGAAGAGAAATTAAGCTACCCAGCACCGTAACGACTAGCACACAATCATCAGATCTCGAGCATGCTCTCAGGAACCAAAGTGCAAAATCTGAGGCTTTTTTAATGAATGTCGCAAAAAACAGCCACCTAATAGCATCCAACAATTTGCCCGGTGATGTCCACTGGATAGTAGGCAACTGGAGTGAGGTAAATTATTCTAATTTCTTGTAAGTGGAGAGTGTGAACAGCTGTCTGAACCACTGCCAAGGAAATAAATCTTATTAGTTTGTCATGATTATCTGAAATTAGTATTATACATTCGATTTAAATACTTGGCACATGAAAAAAAGATAACCTGGAATATTTAATATCACGTTACTTATACAGAATATGTCTATGTTTATGAATTCTGCAAAACTGTGCATAATTGGACACTGAAATTTCAAGGTACCAGCCATATCAGTTCACAAGTCCACAGGGCCTGATGGAATTCATCCCAGGGTACTGAAGGAACTTGTGGATGTTATGGCAACCCCTCTCAATCATCTGTTAAAGGTCTTAGAATCATAGAATGTCAGTCTGGGGAGAAGCCTGCTGACTAGAAGCTGGCCAATGTTATTCCACTGTACAAAAAGAGTGTGAGGGAAGACCCAGGGAACTAGAAAACGGTTAGTCTAACTTCAGTTCCTGGAAAAAATATGGAGAAGGTACTGAGTGCTGTTGAAAGGCATTTAAAGAACAAGGCAGTCATCAGGCACAGTCAGCTTGGTTTTACAGAATCATGGAATGGTTTAGGTTGAAAGAGACCCTCCCACCAAACCAGGTGGCTCACAGCCCTGTCCAGCCTGGCCTTGGACACTTCCAGGGAGGGGCTTCCACAGCTTCTCTGGGCAACCTGTGCCAGGGTCTGACCACCCTCACAGTGAAGAATTTCGTACAAATATGTAATATAAATCTCCACTCTTTCAGTTTGAAACCATTACCATTCATCCTATTACTAAACTCTCTCACAGGGGAGGTGGCCCAGCCCCCTGATCATCTTCATGGCCTCCTCTGGGCTTGCTCCAACAAGTCTATGTCCTTTTTATGGTGAGAGCCCCAGAGCTGAAGATGGCCCTGCAGGTGGTGTCTCATGAGAGCAGAGAAGAGGGGCAGAATCACCTCCCAGAGAATGTGACCATGCTCCTTTTGAAGCAAGCCAGGATGCAATTGGCTTTCTGGGCTCTAAGTGCACATTGCTCGCATACATTCAGTTTTTCATTCAACAATACCCCAGTGTCCTTCTCTGCAGGGCTGCTCTCAATCCACTCATGGCCCAGCCTGTGTTTGTTGTTGGGATTGCCCTGACCCAGGTGCAGGACCTTGCACCTGGTCTTCGTGAACTTGATGGGGTTTGCACAGGCCCACCTCTCCAGCCTGTCAAGGCTCCTCTCGATGTGTCTCATCAGGTCCTATGGTCTTGTGCACCTTCAAGTTCCTTGGATGCTCTTGAACCTGATCTTCCCCTGCAGTGGATGTTCTTCATATTTCTAGTCCCTGCTTTTGCATTCTGTGACTTGGGCAGTGTGGCCGGAGCCTTTGCTGGTGAAACCTGAGGCAAAAAAGTCACTGAGTACCTCAGTGTTTTTCATATCTCGACTAACCATGTCTCCTGTTTCCCTCTGGAGAGGGCCCCATTTCCCTACTTTTCCTTTTTTCACCAACATACCTATAAAAACATTTCTTGCTGTTCTTGACATCCCTGGCCAGATTTAATTCTGTCAGGCTTTTGGCTTTCCTGACCTCATCCCTGTTTGCTGAGACAATTTATCTGTATTTCTCCCAGACTACTTGTCCTTATTTCCATGCTCTCTGGACTTACTTTTCGTTCCTGAGTTTGTCCAGGAGCATCTTATTCATCCATGGAGGCTTCCTGGTATTTTTGCCTGACTTCCTGTGTCAGGAGGCAATGCTCCTGAGCTCGGAGGAGATGATCCTTGAATATTGACCAACTTTCTTGGGTCGCTCTTTCCCCTAGGGCTTTATCCAGTGATATTTTGGCAAGCAGAGAGAGGCCAAAGTCCACTCCCTTGAAGTCCAGGGCAGTAAGTTTGCTGCATACCCTGCTCACTGCCCTGGGAATCTTGAGTTCTACTTTTTTACCATCACTGTTTGCAGCATTGTGCCTTTCTCCCTTGGCTCTGTACCTACACACAACCATTTTCGAAAGAATTCTCCGATTTCGCCTCCCTCAGACAAGACATAAAGTTCTGTTAAGTGTGATCTGCCTAGTGTTGTACCTGGAGCTTTATTTGTTCTTCTTACGAATGCTCAAAACGAGGCTTTCCTCAAAAACTAAGCAGCCTTTCAGAAAAGGCTTGGTGTTGCCAGACTGGTATAGCAGGGCTGGGGGGAGCCATCAAACAGTCAGCAACCAAAACAAGGAGAGTCCATCATCTTGAACAGCGAGTTTTCCTGAATAGATGTGTGAACAGTGTTACACAGTCCCCTTAACAGGCCTCTTGGATGACTGTCCCAGGAATCTCGGAGGATGGAGATGATGTGCTGCAGAGGCCTGGGAGATTCACACTCTTCATAATGTGAAGTTTTTCCAAAATTCTTTGTTGTGGCTGTTAACCTTTTTTTCATTTCTCAGACTGCAGCTGGTAACAGCTCCATCTTCAATGTGTTTTTTTTTTTCCCTGCCTTAGCTTCATCTTAGCTTTCCTTATCATTCCAATGACACTTATTCATCTTTCCTTATTTAACTCTCCAACTTCCATGTAGGGAATTCAAACCATGCAATAGCAGTTGCTTTTTTCTTCATTTTGCTGACTTAATCCAAGATTATTTATGTTGCTTCTCATGCCAGCTACAGACTGTTTGGCGTGTGTTGGATTTGACTGTATGTGTATAGTTCACTGTCTTTCCCTTTTTAAGGGAGTCTTTAATTAGTGTATTCAGTCAATTTTCACCCTTTTCTGCTTCAGAATACAATTAAA
This sequence comes from Apaloderma vittatum, assembly GCF_000703405.1. Lineage (NCBI taxonomy): Eukaryota > Metazoa > Chordata > Aves > Trogoniformes > Trogonidae > Apaloderma > Apaloderma vittatum. The sequence continues at coordinate 5,834 of NW_009731029.1, forward strand.
GTGTGATTTTTTTTTTTGGTGAAGAGTGTGCGCTCTTAGGATATGGACTGGCATGATCAATATTCTCTTACCACTGACACTAAACCCCTCCCAAATGCCAGCAACACTTAGCCACTCTCTGAATTCATAATTTAAAAAGTCCTTTTCCTGAACAGTTTTCCCAAGAGTCTCACACAATTTATTTCAGATTTTCAGTATCATGCACTCAGTCTGCTGGATATCTCATCAACAGTATTAGGGGTAGGGAGGGAACAGTGACAAAGATTGAATGTAATGATATTTTGCACTGGATCCCCAAAGATGACAGAATGAACCAGTGGAACAGCTGGTACAAGTTTAGAGTATCTCAGAAAGCTGCCAAAGAAGAGCAGTGCGTGGTATAAATCAGAATTGGTATTTTCTTAACAAAGCATCAAAAAGCACCCCTTTCAGCCTTAAGGAAGACTTAGGTGAATTTGAAGTCTTCTTCTGAGTATTGCGTATAGGTCATCTAAAACAGCTCTAGATAGTTATGTTTAGGTTCTTGGATTGTTTCTAGAATGATTTACTAACATTGAGTTTGCCCCTGGGCTTTCCTCTCACCCTTGCACAGTGCTCTACCACCTGTGGAATGGGGTCTTTCTGGAGACATGTGGAGTGCAGCAGCAGGAACACATCTCACTGCCAGCACATGAAAAAGCCTGAATCTGCAAGAAAATGTTATCTCCGCCCATGCGCTAGCTGGAAAACAGGAAATTGGAGCAAGGTAACATCATTCAGCGCTGTGTATGAACAGCAAGCTTGCTAACTTCAAAGAATAGGGAGTTCTCAATACTTCATTTCAAAAATATTTACTCAGTGAATGCATGCATGATTCCCAGTTGACCATTCAGCACTAATTTCCTGATTTCCTGACTAAGTTATTTATGGAAACACATCTGTTGTGAATTCTGCTCTTCCTGTGGGGACATCACCCTCATTAACTCTTGCATCTAGAGCTAAAGCAGGGCTCACCATCCACACTCTGTAGAAATCCTAGGGCAGAGCTGTACAAATCTGCATGTGGCACCTTTTTCATTTCTGCCTGCAGAGGCATATTGTAATTTTAAGAAGCAAATGGGAATCTGGGAGAGGAATATGGCATGTTCCAGTTCACCCTTGCCACCTTGTATTATCTCTTATGTGACATCGTCTGTTCGCTATTCGTGTAAGCTCTTATTTTACATTACAAAAACTAAAGAAAAATATATTGGGGAGAATGCCTGTTATGGCCTAGGGCCTTATTTGGTCCTAGGTGTGTACACAGGCTTGATCAACAGACACAATAGTGTCCAAGATGGTAAGTGGAACCCAAGGAACTGTGTTTGAGTTCTTTTTCAGTGTGTGGTAGACACTTGGGAGGACTTTGGTGACTTGTCACATTTTGTCTTTGTGCTGTCTAAAACTGGCATTTCACACAGCAGGTTATTTTTCAAGACTCAAAAGAGAAAAGCTACAGACTTCTATATGAAATTGATTTCATAAAGGAAAATATCTTCCAACCTTCTCAATCCTGTCTTTTTTTTGTGGACAGTGTTGTAGTAATTTTGCTACGGGGCAGATTCATACAAAGAAAAGGTTATAGTTACAAAACCTGTGTTACATTGTTGAGCTCTTTGACAGGGAATTGATTTGTGGGTGAAATACATGCCTGTTTGGAAAGTCCAGGAAAGGCCAAGGCATTACATAACTACATTTAAGCCTTCAAAATTAATTTTAAATGATGCATAGTTGTTCTGCAGTCCTGGTTACAGTAGGGCATACTTCACCTTCGCTTTTTCTTCATCAGTGTTATTGCTCTTGAGACAAGTGGGTGATAGTTATGTCACAGAAAATAGCTAGGAATCAGTTTTAATGATAAAATATAATGTGAAACAAATTTGAAGTGTCAGTCCAATTGTGAGTCCAGTTTGAGACAAAAGGATTTTCTTAGCAAATTTCTCTTTTGTTTGTCAAGTCTTATTTTATAAATATTTATTTATATTTAACTGTACAAAACTAATTACAATTTCCTATGTAAAAATGACTATTTTTGGTTTGCTTTTGCAAGTGGCAGTTGTTTTCCTTGTTGTTCATTTCAAACATTTTTAAGGCACCTTATCACAGCAAGGTGGCTATATTCCCCTGCTAGTGCAGTAGAAATTTCTCTGTTCCTTTGCTCTCATCTAATTCATCCCCTCCCCTAATAGAAAAGTCCTTCAGACTGTGTCTTACAGCCTGGCTTTAATACCAGATATGATTTGCATGTATTTGGGGGCTGTTTGTACTCAGTTGCACGGTCACTTCTGTCTGTTGTTTCTCTCCAAAGGGATAGGAACTTGGGTGAACAGGAACGTGGGCTGCCCTTCCATCCATCCTTCAGCTCCCTGGAGAAGTATTGTATTCAGCTTCCTTGTTCAACTTAAAAATATCTATTTAGGCAACTGAGAACAGCATCAATTGTTATACTGCGTCATGGCATGTCTTATGAGGGGTGGCTGAGGGAGCTGGGATTGCTTAGTCTGGTTAAGAGAAGGATGAGAGGAGACCTCATTGCTCTCTACAGCTACCTGAAAGGAGGTGGTAGTGAAGTGGGGATTGCTCTCCCAAGTGACAAGTGATAGGACAAGAGGAAATGGCCTCAAGTTCCTGGTATCCTTAGATATCAGCAATAATTTGGTGAGGCATTGAAACAGGCTGCCCAGGGAAGTGGTAGAGTTACCATCCCTGGAGATGTTCAAAAACCGTATAGATGTGGCACTTTGGAACATAGTTTAGTGTTCATGGTGGACCTGATGATTTTAGAGGTCTTTTCCAACCTTAATGGTTCTATGGCAGTAAAGGTGAAAGCTGATTGGAGGTTTTTCAGTGGTGTAGACAGAATTGGCTTTAGTACTGAGTGAAGACAAAATAATTAAATGTGTATTTGTCCTTATCCTTGGAGTAGCAAATTCAGTTCTTCCTCAGCAGCAGGAGAGGTCCTGGGCTTTAGTACCTGGGGAGAGAACCTGCTGCTGCTGCATGAAGCCTTCGAGCAAGCTCTGGGGACGTACAGGAGGATGAGGGTCTTGCTTGGCTCATCAGTTACGCTCCAAGCTGAGAACCAATTTCACAGGCTTTATGTGAGGCTCAGGGTGTCTCTGTCTCTCATGCACAGGCTGCTCATGGGGTATGGGTCCTCCTGGTGCCACGGAGGAACAAGGGAGGTGAGGGTGGGAACGGCTGCCATGGGATGAGTCCATCATCTCCCAGTGTTATCAGCAGCAGTTGACATCTATGGGCTAAGACAAGGAGTGGTTTTGCCAGCCCGAGAAATCTTCTGCCATGGACACTAACTCCTCCCATGGCTGAATAAGAGATCAGCTTCTGCAGCTCTTTCCTCCCTTCCTCCCTCAGAAGCAACTAAAAACCCGACAGTTTTGCTGCATATGAGATTTATTTATTGCATCATGACTCTTTCACTAGGACCTTTTTTTTAAATAGTTGGCCTGATTTTCTAATTTCGTATGTATTCATGCTATTAACAGATGTTCCAGTGGAGAAAGTATGTTCTGATTTGCTATGATGAAAACCACGATTTTTAGGCCTGAAAACAGATTGTTGTTACGGTAAACTGGAAATCCCCTCTGTGAGTCAGGACTCTAGAAGATGAGTCTGTCCTCCTTCTCTGTGACTGGGAATGTGGAGAGCCCCTTGGTGGAGCATCATTTCGAGGTGTGCCCCTTTCTGTTTTGTGCACAGTGCTCTGCTAACTGCAACGGCGGCTTCAAGACCCGAGATGTTCACTGCATTGATGTCCGTGAAAAGCGACTTCTAAGGCCTTTTCATTGCCAATTACTCGGATATAAACCACAGCTCAACACAAGTTGTAACCTGCAGCCTTGCTTGCAGTGGCATGTGGAGCCCTGGAACCAGGTATTGTTCTTTAAAAGAAGCATTGGGAATGAGCAATTAGCTGTCAATTAACAGTGCCCCTTAGATCCCATGCTCTTAGTGAACTTTCACTCAGAGGAAGACCATAGTTAGTACTACTCAGAGGCTCTGTAGTCCTTGCTTGTGGTTAGAGCAAAAATCATCATAGACGTTCATAAGAGTTCCCAGAATCATTCTTAGGATTGCATGTGATACACAGCTAGAACTGTGAATTTCCATACCCTGAAAGAGAGAAGAGATGGCCTGGCAGAAGATTCGTTTTAACTGTTCTGCTGGATCAGTAAATGTGATTCATTCAGACTGATGGCCTTTGCTGCCATTTAAATATTTCTTTCTCGATATGATTGATTTAGAATTTTCCTTTACGCTTTTGGGCTGGAATTTTCTGGGATCAGAGAATGAGGTCAGACTTTTGGGTCACTGTGTAATGTAAACCTGTGCCAAAAACTCACAGGCAGCCAGGCACGTATTTATGTCAGCTAAAGCATGTGGTCCCACAGTGCTTACTGCCCCTAAAAGAAGCTTTGGAGAAAGAGCCACACTGTTCACGGCACAACGGAGCTGATGCTTTTTGATGTCAAGGGAAGTGAACACATTGCTTTTCCTTACAGACCACTGACAAATCACACCTGCAGTAAGGAGGAGAACAGAGTTTGTCTTTGATGTCAGAGCAGTCAGCAAGGGCTGAAAAAATGGGATTGCACCCATTTGCCACTTAAAATATTTTATAAAAACACTTGCTTAACCCTGACAGTTGTCCTCATTCTAAGGGTACTGGGTAGAATTGGATTGAAAAGGTTCGTTTATCAGACGTGAACTCTGGTCCTCTGCACGGATACAGTTCCTTGTAGGGCAGGAACAATGCATTATTCAAAGTGTATATTGCACCTTATTTCATGTCACAGTACAAAGTCATTTGTGTATTTTAAGCAGGCTCTGCTGCAGATCTAGTGAGCGATAGTAAAAAATCAGTTAGGAAATAATACAAGAATGTGGACAAAAAAATGTTTAAAAAATAACCTGGGTCACTGTCTTTGTTAAACTATTGTATGGGTTGGGTGAATTTTAATGTCCCTAACTGCCTCATAAAAATGAGATGTTGCATCTCATGAATTTCTACTGTGTTCAATAAATGTTACAGATTAATCATGCAGACGTGATTTCCAATTCTTGTTAAAGAAGTTACTGTTGCTGGTAGTGCTGCATGCATAGTTCTGTTGTGGGTTTTATGTTGCCATTTCCATGCTATCCTATGTTCCTTGCATTAATGTGTGTCAGGAACAGCTTTCCCTCAGGTATTCTGGACCAATAACGGCTTCTTCCCTGTCCATCTCCAAGCATATGGTTAAATAAATGTCCCTGTGCAAGCTTTTCTTCATATCTAGACTGCAAGACTTGAAATGCAGGCTAGCCTTTACTCATCACACATGTCCATGACATGCTTCTTGTTACCTATGGCTCCACATTTCTAAATAAAGAATATTTTCTACTGCCTTTTTTATGTCTCTTTCTGGTTTGTCATTCCTTCCCACCTCTCTGCTCATGGATTTGTGCACCTCTTTTGTTAGTGTTCAAGAACATGTGGTGGTGGCAAGCAAAGACGACATATTTACTGCCCAGAAGAGGGCTACTGCGACCTGACAAAAAGACCTAATGCCGTTGCATCATGTAACAGACAACCTTGTACACAGTGGAGTAACCAGACATGGGGCCCGGTAGGTTTCAGTCCTTTTTTTGTTTTATTTGTTGTCATGAGTTAGCCATATTTGGTCATATTATCCACTTGTCTGTGAAAGTCAGTGCCAATGGCACTAATCTAAGTTTCTTATGCACAGCTGGAGCTACAGTGGGAGATCTGTTTGAAAATACTAGTAAACATTTCAGAGCCAGCCCATCTCGGTTCCTTCAGGTGGTAGACATTGTAGCCTTTACTTTCTGTTGCTGAATCAGATGTTGTTGAAGGGCTGGGTTTTTTCCCCCTCTTCTGTTAAAGGAGATACCATTGACATTCTTCCGTTACTCATTTGATATTTAAGGGGTGAGCCTTAAAACAACTTGCCCACACAGCCAGAAATTCTGCATTTTGACTAGTAGCCTTCTACTGGAAATGTAGTTGACATATATGAGGTGTACCTTTGGGGAACCTTCCATTATCTGCAATGCATGTTTAGTTACAAAGAAATTGATGTGTCTAATAAACCTTTCCCTCCAGTTTCCTTAATAAATATATTCATACATTACAAATACTCCTCACAGCAGAAGAGAACATTAAAAGAACACCAAAAGCCAGGAACCACAAATAAGGAAACAATGGACAGTCATTTAACACAGAAATGTAATGAGTTGGTTTTGACATAAAGCTATGAGATGGGATACGAATATAATGTCATGTAAAGTTCATGTAACTCTTAACATTTAAATATGGAAGTGAAAATGCTGGGGCATGCATAAAATAAGCAACTGAATACAAAAATATATGGTGGCTATTTTACTTTATTAATTGCCATAAGAGCAATTAGTTGCCATAAGAGTATCTAAGATCTTGAAATGTGCTTCACATCAGTAATATTGTGTCCTATGCACAGAGATACACAGTAGAGAAAGGAAAATTTGCAGAAAAATTAAAGAGGTGCTTGTCCTGCCTACATCTCTCGTGCTCAATTAGCTGGCATTCTCTATCTATTGGAGTATTTATTTTGCTGCCAACTATTTATGTGAGGTGAAAAAGAATTTAAAATTAACTGGAATTTTCAGATGCTTTAGGATGTTGGAAGAATAAAGTACATTTGAAGAAGAATACGGGAATATGCATTGAAAACATTGGGGTTTTTAATGGCCGTCTGTGTGCAGCCTGAACAAGCAGCTGGCAGTTGTTTTGCGGTCATAAAGAAAGGATAACCACCGTGTAAATGTCGCCAAAGAAAAAGCTTCTCATTGAGCTTTTTTAAAATCTTCAGCTCAGTCATTTCTAGACCTAACATGGCAATTGATTATTCATGTTTGATTTAGATGATGAGAGAGCACAGAAAACAAAATATATCTTTTCTGTGCTCTCTCATCATCTAAATCAAACATGAATATGTCAGTGTGCAGTACTAATTTGGATTATGATTCTTTTACTTTGTAGGACGAGCATTTCAGGTCATCCTCATCCTCCTCTGTAGAAAACAGTCACCCTGGTTACCCATTCCAAGATGTTGTATTTGTACTATTTATTCCTCAGCTGTATCCTGCCAAATCAGTTCCATTGGTTCTGGATTATATGGCATTTTTAACTTCCCATCCCATTACAGCTCAAATATTGGCATATTACACAATTTCCAAGTAAAAGACTTCTATGTATTTTAAAATTACTCTCTTTCAGTGCACCGTTGCTTGTGGAGGAGGCATTCAGCAAAGAGCTGTGAAGTGTATGAATATAGAAACTAACAAAACTGAAGATGACAGCATGTGTGTGGATAAACCCAAGCCCACAGAGTATCAGAGGTGCAACGTACAAGAGTGCAGGAAGAGTATAGGTATGATCATACACCTGCATCAGACACTTTCCAAAAATCTCTCTATTTGCATGAGTTTCTGCAAAAACTGGGAGCCAGTTTATCAGATTGCTGTGCATACTGCGGGCTCAGTAATTATAGTTCAGTCTAACCTGCTACTGCTCAGCTGCACTGTTGGCAGAATCACGTTGTCATGTTCTCCAGCCCTCCTGTCGTTGCGTTGCCATGGGCAGTGCAGTTCTCTGAGCATGCATCCTTGATTTATGATGCCACAACTAAATGAATAAATCTGCTTGTATTAGCCTGTTGTAGGTTGCTTTGAGGGCTATGGAAGGACATGCTGTGCATCCAACAGATGACATTTCCTAAAATAGGTACCCCTATGGGAACTGCAGATTCTGGACGGGGAGTGCAAGCAATCAAAGTGAGACAGACACTGTAAGGAACATCTGACTGGCGGTGAACCTAGATACAGTCTTGGCATTATGAATTTGGTGTCCGGAAGGGTGAGACTGTCACCAAAATGAAGAGTTGGAGAGAAGTCCTCTTGTGACTCAGCGTGTCCTATACCTCTTTCCTTCAAGGGCCCAGGAGACCAGTTCCATAGAAGCTTACAGAAGGGTATCTTTATCTGTAGGCTATGTACTGCAGTATTCAGCAGGTACCCTCCAGTAAGAACAGCAATGACTCAGAGTCCTTCTGGGAAAGCCTTCTAAGGCCTTTTGGAGGAGGATTCCTCCCTCTCAGCAAGTCAGCAGTGAGAGTCTTATCTGACAATGAGACAAGAGGTTGACCTTTGAGGGCAGTGTAGATCCAGTGGGTGTTTGAGAGTGATGCATCACTCTTCCTGCCGTTCAAAAATCTTCAGCACATGTTTTGCCCGAGGGTCAAACTGGTCTGCTTATCTCCTGTCCCTCTCATGTTCAGAAACACCAACTCTTATAAATATTACCTACATAGATTAGTAATAATTATTTCTGTGAATGAAAGCTCAAGAGGCCAGTAGAACGTAAGCCCTACTGGGCAGACCAGTCGTTGATCCAGCCCAATATTGTGTCTCCAGTGATGGTATTAGAAGAGCCTGCTTAAGGAGAATATAGGAGTTTAGTCCTTCCCTGTGGATGATTTCCATGATATTCCTCCAGCATTCCCAACTGACATATTAGGACTATTAAAGGCATCCCCTGTTGTAATATCTGACACATCTCATTTTTAAAGCTACCACAGACCTATCAGCAACTTAATACATACAGTACCAGTCCCTGACTTTTTATCTGGTCCTGCAGAAATTGAAGGTGAAGATGTAGTTGCATGTGCCTTCTGCCAGCCCTGCATGGCTCTGCAGCACACTGCCAGCCCACTGCTCTTGTATTAAAGGCACTGTTACAGGAATGCAAAAAATACCAGACTCACAAATCACTGTTGCTAGACTTTTTATGTCAGTTCTTAAAAGCACAAACATTAAAGTGAAAAACATAGATGAGCTATACCCGCTGCAAAAGTAAAGCCTCGCTGAACAGTAATAAAAAGAACGCTGTGTTTTCCAAGACAGAAGGTAATGTGAAATTTAATAGGACTTGTTCATTTAAAAATTCTAAAATTTCAGGGATTGTGCTGATCTATAATACAAAAGAAGAGAAAGCCATCATAAGCAAGAGCCATAACAAGCATGACTGGCATAAAGCAGTTTAAAATTCTAGAAATGCAGATGATTTGTTAGCAAAATGTAGGTAATTCTTCTCATCTTCTCCACCATAGGGCTACTCTGCAGCAAAGACCAACTGTCGATTCACTTCTGCCAGAGGCTGAAGGGCATTGGCAAGTGCGTGCTGCCTTCCATACAGACTCAGTGCTGCTTCACGTGTAGTCAGCCCCGAATTCGTAACAAAACAAGATACTGGGATCAGCGCATCTTCAAACAACAAAATTACACTAAATCTAGAAGAAAATCACCTCAAAACCAAGAAAACAACCAGGCTGCTCAGCACTGACTGTTTTTTTTCTAGTTGCTTGGGGTAGGACTTCGCTTTACAGATTTTATGTTCCTTTGTTTTTTTCTGAACCGTCCAACATCCGTGGAAATCTGTGATCAAAACTGGGAAAACACATCCCTTAGGGTTATCAGTCCTGATTTACTGCTTCGAATTTTTATGTGTAATAGTCCAAAATTTGTAACATAATCTGCAATATACCAGCAGCTAGTACTTCTTAAGTATGCATAGAGGCTAGAAGAAGGCTTGCAAGATTTATTTTTTTTTAAATGAATGTTTTACTAGTTCTTTCTTCCATGTCTTTTTCTGAACCCCACTTGAAACGGCAGCATCACTTACTGAGTGCTGAGTGAAGGCGGCCAGGGGGGCAGCAAGCACAGACCAGCACTGTGGGCCAGATCCCTCTACACTCACTCACTTTTCTATTTTTAGGAATCAAGATGAAGTGACTGTGTCTCTCTAAATTGTTTGCTTACTTCAGAAATTTGAAAGGAGCATTTTGTAGTAACTGATTATTATATGCAAGCCAAATTGGAACACTGGGTCTTGCAAAAGGAAAAATGTTCATTTAGTGCTTGACTGAACAAATAGCCTGTCCTGGGCAATTGTCTTCTGTTACAAATGTCTTGCTCTACCCTGAAAATCCCACCAAATATGGGGTAAGTCCCCAAATACTTTTTAAGCAACATTTCTTGGTACAGTGGAAGCTGTTTGCATCTACCATCTTAATAGATTGTAATTCATAGCAATATTCAGTGGTAGAACTATCATTTAATCAAGTGGAATGTAAGCCCACACCCACAAGAGTACTCTGTCACCTCACTCACAGCAAACTTTTCCCCGAGTGCAAATCCTTCACCATATTGAGGGTGAGGGCATCTGGGACAGGAGCCTGAGACCCAGAGTATCTGCTTAGCTCTGGGCTTCAGGCATGTTAGGAGAGTGCTAGTGAACTAGCATATCTGTTTTGCTATTGAAGAAAGTGGCAGAACAGACTTCAGGGAGACCAGACTGGACCCTTTAAAGCATTTTCAGAAGAGCTGGACAGAGTACGACATTTAGATTTCTTTGAAATTCGGTAGGATTGGGACACCTTGGTTCTTCATGCTCTTTTGAAAATCTCGGATTCACTCCCTAACTACCTGACAAACTGAGATTGTAATACGGGGAAATGTCACATTTTATGCAGTGTAGATTGAGACGTATAACCATGAATCTGTCACTATGGTTACAGAGCTATGACTAGAAGTATCTGTATTTCTAGGCAGACCTTTATGAAAGGTAATAGAAATATTTGGGCCTAGCTATAATGTATTAATGTCATGATGACCACAAGTCTAATTGTCCTTTTTCAGAGGTTTATGACCTTTTGCTAAGGGCTCACTTCTTCACTTGAAGCCTCTGGGAGTTCAGGATATGCAATGTGGTAAGATTAGGTTTATTAACCTCTGTGATGGCAATATAACCACAGTTACAGGTGCTGATAAAACTTAAAATCCACTGTTAAAAATATGGTGCTAGTATAACAGATGTGGGGGATGACTTACAGTGGTGCATGTGCATGCATGTGTGTACATAGCACACATGCACGTACTCTTTAAATAACATGTCTGTGGCGTTGCTGGCCAATGCCGGACATAATGTTTTTCAAGTTTCACAGTGTGCATATGACTTTTCTGAGGTACTGAATGGCTACTGACCCTTTGAGCAACAGAAATCTGTGCAGTTCTTACTCCACTGGGCACAGAAATACTGAATCATGTGAAGGAGTGGAGGTGTCCCATCTGGTTTGGGAAGCATTTCATCAGGGCTTGTCCTCAGGCTGCGTTGCGGGGAGCAGAGCCTGTGCTGCTGCGTCCAAGGCAGTTCTCTGATGGCCAGACAACTAGACCAGTGGACTGATGTTCCCAGAAGCGTCTTCAAGGCTTTGGGCAGGACAAAAGATTGACTTCGGAGTCAGACTCTTCTGTGCTCAGAGGTACCTGCAATGTTTCGTCCGCAGAGGTCAGCAGAAATAGTCTGTGGGGTAATGAGAAGGAGCTGACTGTGTGGGTATAGTGCCGGTGGGAGGAAAAGTACCTGGGAAGGTTGTCCCTTCCAGTGCTCCTTATGGCTTGTGTGGAGTAAAACCACTTCTGGTTTCATTGTTTTCTTCAGGGAGCTGTAATTTCATTTGAAATGGATAAAAGTGAATAAATTATATTATGGACATTAAAAATAATCTTTCTACCCAGGGAAGCACAGTTATCACTGTTGCTCAGCTTAAACCTTTAGGGAAAAGACTGTGACAACAAGATGAACTGTTTTAATAGAGCAGTGCCACTGCTGTATTCTACATAGGTTCTTACGTTGCACTCATCAGCCTAATATCTCCTCTATGCTAATAATATGTGTGGTCATCTCTCCCATCCATTTAGCAAGATTCCTTCCTTATGGTATAGTTATTTTTGAGTAAAAGTGGATTTTTGATCCTAACCCAGATGTTCTGAAAACCAAATAGAGTGTTAAATGCAAAGGTGTAGTATCATTATATTATGTTAGCCTGAGACACATCAGCTTCAACAGGTTGCTCAGGAAAAAATGTGTATTTGGCACGTTCACTGCTTGTTCTAACTTTTCAAGGTTTAGAAAACAAACTATGATGACATACTTATTTCAAGCTTCAATAAATGGCATTGCTTATGTCTGATGTCTCTGGTGTTTTGTGTTTCCAGTGTAAGCAGATTGGTAAGATGGAATTCCAAGGGAAAAAAAAGCTTTGAATATATCTTTCCTACTGCAAGGGAATCCTCATCATTGAGGTATTTTGATGCTTGATGTATCAACATAAAAGAGATCATTATAAAGGGTGAGAGGAAAAAGTAGCATGATAAAGCATGATGCTAAGTAAAAATATACATTAATAAGCTTGGTTATTTCCTATGAAATAAATGACATCCTTAGCACTTCTAGTACAGGCAGATGTGCCTTAGCTCCTTGACAGCAGATGTGTGTGTCTGTTGTGGGATGTATCTGTTCTCTTGAAAAGTTGTATAGAATATGATCTTGCCTACTCCCCCACTCACTCCTTCCCTCTACCCCACAAATTTTTTCAATACTCGAGTTTTGCAAGTTCTGCTGATGCCCAGAAACTTAATCACACCAACTCTGATCCTTGACATGCAGCCCAGGAGCACAGTAATTGCAATTAAGTGTATATGCTTGGGTAGGGAGCACCATCAGTTTGCACTCAGTTGTCAACTTCCACCCATGGACTCTTACACACATTAAGCCTCGTAAAACCCTGGGGAAGTTGCAGGGAGTTGCTGCTTCTTGCTTCACAAAATAAGTGTGGATCTTCAGCCCAGAGGGACAACATCCTGCATAAGTCCTCTAGGGGAGAGGAGTTAATTGAGAAATTTGCGAAGGCTCATTATGCATCCCCTGGGTGACCTGCTGCATGACACAGCCTGACGAGCAGTCTCTGCTGCCTGCTGCATGGCTTTTGGCTGCCTAGCATCAGCTCAAAATGGTATCAACATGCAGGGAAAACATTGTGCTTGTGGTTCTAGTGATTCCCAACATGATGAAATAGAGTCCCTAGAGTGTGGGTGGATTTGAGCAATCATTTGTCCATTTTCCCCCCATGACTTCTGTAGAAAAGCGTTTGTCAGTCAGTGGCTGTAACAGTTTTATGGAATACATCAGAAGTTCCTGATATTACCCATGTTTAAGCAGAATTGTGTGTAGGTAATGCAGGTATAGGCATCTAATGATAGTTACAGGGAGAAGTTAATTACTAGATTTCATAAGCAATCACTGACAGATTATCTGCTCATTGTTATATATGCATCTTCTATCTGTCCATTTTACACATTGGTTTAGGGCACTTTGAGATCCAGGGCACTGCTCAGGAAGATGCTGAATGTCCATGTAGTGACAGCAAACTGTACATCACGTTGTGCCTCAAGCCATCAGGTACCGCCATGCAACTAGCTGACTGCGGGATGTTAGGCATCTTCCTTCCCTAAGCCTTTCTAAGGCTGCTGGCTGCAAAGGTGAGTGTGGTTTGTGACAGCAGCCCTGCTGTGAACCAGTCCTGGCTAAATTAAAGGCCAGACAAGTGTCCTCAGCATCAACCTCGAATAACTTATTTCTTAAGCTGTGTTTCATGTGGGGTCTGTACATTGTGATGTCAATGTACAGTAAGAACTAGACCTCCGCAGGACATTTCTAGGTGTGAGTACACTTCTAGGATGTTTCTAGGTGTGAGCATGATGATAGGATGAGATGAGAGAGAAGTAAGTATTTGAGGAGAGGCATTCAAGATGGAGGTACTTAATGCAGTGGCACAGAGAAATAGGTTAATTTTGTGGATAAAGAAACACATTACATTGGAGACTTCAGAGAATCATAGAATGTCCTAGGTGACCTTGTTTTCGGTGGGTTATCATGTTCCCATGAACAGGACTTGGTGCCAGGTACCCCTCTCTTCACTGGACTGACAGATACTGCCGTGTTTAAAGGGGCTTGTTCTGCTACAGAATTGTGATTGATAAGAAACGTGGCTTGTTGCTGCTGCCCAGTGCTGTAGCCTCCACAGCCCTTAGACCTGCAGGTGATAGAATATAAGAAGTCCACACAAGGTAGAGGCTCCATCTCTGGAGGCATTCAAGGTCAGGCTTGGTGAGGCCCTGAGGAACCTGGTCCAGTTAAAGATGTCCCTGCTTACTGCAGGGGTGTTGGACTAGATGACCTTTAAAGGTCCCTTCCAGCCCAACACATTCTGTGATTCTATGATTAAGCTGATACTGCTGTGGAAGCCTGCTACAGACCTCCCAGCCAGAGCAGTGAAGTGGCTGAAGCATTCGTTAAGCACTTGGGAGAAATCTCAAGGTCACTTGCTGTTCTCCTTGTGGGGGACTTCAACTTCCCAGCTATCTGCTGGAAATACAACACAGCAGAGAGGCAGCAATCTGGGAGGTTTCTGGAATGTGTGGAGAGTAACCTGACACAGCTGGTAACTGAATTGACTGGGTAAGGCGCCCTGCTGGACCTCCTGTTTGTGAACAGAGAAGGTCTTGTGGAGGATGTGGCAGTTGGAGGCTGTCTAGGGAACAGTGACCATGAAATGATTAAGTTCTCTATTCTTAGAAGTGTTAGGAGAGGGGACAGCAAAACTGTCACTTGGGACTTCAGAAGGGCAGAGTTCGAGTTGTTTGGGAGATTCCTTGATAGAATTCCTTGTGAGTCAGTTTTGAAGAGTATAGGAGTCCAGCAAATCTTAAGAAGGAAGTCTTAAAGGCACAAAAACAGGCCATCCCCATGTGCTGTAAGATGACCCAGCAGCAAAGAAGACCAGCCTGGCTGAACAGGGAGATTTGGCTGAAAATCAGGAAAAAGGAGAGTTTACAGCCTCTGGAAATATAGTAACAGAAGGAAATATAGTAACAAAAGACAAGTATAAGAATGAGGTGCTTAATGCCTTCTTTGCCTCAGTCTTTAGTAATAGTAACACCTGTACTGAGGAAAGCCAGTCCTTCAAGCCAAGAGAATGGGACCAGGAACAAAATGCCCTCTCCCACAGTTCACGAGGAGACGGTCAGGGAGCTACTACTACATGTTGATGTCCATAAATCTATGGGACCAGACGGGAAGTCAGCCAATCTAACACCCATCTATAAGAAGGGACTGAGGGATGATGTGGGAAATCACAGGCCTGTCAGTCTGACTTCAGTGCCAGGGAAGCTGATGGAGCAGATCATCCTGAGTTCCATTGTGCAGCACATGCAGGTCAAGCAGGTGATCAGGCCCAGCCAGCAGGGGTTTGTGAAGGGCAGGTCCTGTTTAACAAACCTGATCTCCTTCTGTGACAGAGTGACCTGCTTGTTGGATGAAGGAAAGGCTGTGGATGTTGTCTACCTTGACTTTAGGAAGGCATTTGACACTGTTGCCCACAGCATTCTCCTAGAGAAACTGCCTGCTGTTGGCTTGGATGGGCACACGCTTCGCTGGGTGAAAAACTGGTTGGATGGCCGAGTCCAGGGAGTTGTGGTCAAGGGAGTTAAATCCAGTTGGCAGCCGGTCACAAGTGGTGTCACCTAGGGCTCAGTGCTGGGGCCACTCCTGTTTAACATTTTCATCAATGATCTGGACAAGAGTGTGGTGTGCACCCTCATTAAGTCTGCAGATGACACTAAGCTGAGTGGAAGTGTTGATCTGCCTGAGGGTAGGGAGGCTCTGCTGAGGGATCTGGACAGGCTGGATCACTGAGCCAAGGCCAACATCATGAGTTTCAACAAGGCCAAATGCCAGGTCCTGCACTTTGGCCACAACAACCCCCAGCAGAGATACAGGCTTGGGGAGGAGTGGCTGAAGAGCTGCCAGGCAGAGAGGGACCTGGGGGTGTTGATGGACAACAGCTAAACATGAGCCAGCAGTGTGCCCGGGTGGCCAAGAAGGCCAACAGCATCCTGGCCTGTGTCAGGAATGGTGTTGTCAGCAGGTAATTCTGCCCCTGTGCTCAGCACTGGTGAGGCTGCACCTTGAGTGCTGTGTGCAGTTCTGGCCTCCCCAGTACAGGAAGGACATCGAGGTGCTGGAGAAGGTACAGAGAACCAGAATGATTAGGGGGCTAGAGGCTTAGGGATCTGGGGCTGTTTAGCCTGGAGAAGAGGAGGCTGAGGGGAGACCTTATTGCTCTCCACAACTACCTGAAAGGCAGCTGTAGTGAGACGGATGTTGGCCTCTTCGCCCGAGTGAGTAGTGATAGGACAAGAGGGAATGGGTTCAAGTTGGTTCAGGGGAAGTTTAGATTGAATGTTAGAAAAAACTTCTTCACCAAAAGGGTGCTGAAGCATTGGAATGGGTTGCTGAGGGAGGTGGTGGAGTCACCATACCTGGATGTGTTTAAAAAACGGCTCGATGTGTCACTTCACGGGGTGGGGTTGTGTTTGTGGCACTTCAGGAGATGGTTTAGTGTTAGGGTGGTGTAGGACTGTAAGTTGGACTTGATGATCTTAAGGTCCTTTCCAACCTTGATGTTTCTATGATTCTATGATTCTAAATCAAAAATAAAATTTATCAAGGTTCTTGAGGATTTCTGCTAATTCACTGTTACGATTATGTGTCATTAAGTGTAGCTTTTACTAAATCAGAGGTTTGGAATACAGTTACTTGGAGATATTGGGTGTTTTGGGGAGGCAATCTTTTGCTGGATCTCTGGAGTTACCTCTATCTCTGCCGTGTTACAAGCAGGTGAGAAGATGGTCCTGGGGAGCCATCTGTTCTCGGCTGGATTCAGTGATCCAGTGACTTTGGCTAGGGATTGAGACATGAGGTGTCCCTTCTTCTTTAATATTGACTGGAGAAAGGTGCTTTTGAGGCTTATGAAGGCTGAGTCAAAGAGGTCCTGGTCTATGAGAGGCTGTAGTTTGACTTCCCTTCAGAATCGAAAGGGAAGTGTTTGAGCACAGCTTCCTAATTAACAGGCTGCCCAAGGCAGTGAGCAAAGGACACAAAATGAATCAGCTCTTACTATGCCATAAAGACAGAACAGAATAGAAACCCTAAATTCCCTTTTTTAGCATGAAGTCTCATTAAATGAAGCAAGAGGTGAAGCTTCTGGTTTAAACCCTTAAGGGTTGTCTTCGATCTGAGTAAATAATCCGCCAGCAAAAACAGAATGTGCTCTGTGTTTAGAGGCTGGGGGAAGCTGTAATCAAGAAAAGGCTGCATGTGGGGTCAGGCCAGTTGCTTGCAAATGGGAAGGGGAGTCTCAGGCAGGTGAAGGTCGCTGTACATGCAAGAGTTTCAAGGCATCGTGTGGCTTTACTGCAGCAGTAAGTAATCCTTGGGATGTGAGCAGGCACCTAGCACTGCTGTCTCGTAATTTTCTATCTGTGATCCTGCTTGCTAGACTGCCTGGGCAAAGGGCACTGCTGTTTGCTATAGAGCTGAAATTAAGGAAGGTTCCCCACTGGGAACACTGGCATGCTGATGGCAGAAGTGGCGTTAGTGGGAAGAGGGCATAAGGAAAGTTTCAGTGTGAGTGCAACTGATTAATGAACGAGCAGAGACGGAATGCTTTGTTACAAACCCACGAAGACTCTCCATGAACGGGAGCAGAGTGAATTTTCAAGCTCTCCACATGCTTGTTTACTCAGATGGCCGGCATAGAGAGACTCTGTTTTCTGTCTATTCTCCTGCGTCTGTTATCTGTTTCATACAATAGCTGAACTAATGAAGCTTGAGATTAAATTGCCTCTTAGCCGTTGTGTTCACTTGGAAGGGTATTATTTGGTTGCTTGGCTCTCAAAGTAAAAATATATTATCAAGTTATAATATATGGAAACCTCAATCAGACTCATAACAAACAATGATGGCTTATAAAATTACTGTCTTTTGCTGCAACGCCTACTATCTGGAAGCTAATAGAATGGCATTTTTCTCCAGAGAAAAACTGCAGATTCTTTTTCTGTCCCTGTCATTAGTCCTAGCCTTCATGGGACATAGCCCTGGCCCTTGTAGTCAAAGCAAGTTACTGGAATAACTAACAAAACATATAATCATAGAACCATATAATGTTTTGGGATGGAAGGAACCTTTAAAGGTCCTGTAGTCCAACCTCTCTGCAGTGAGCAGGGGCATTTTCAACTAGATCAAATTGCTCAGAGCCCCATCCAACCTGACACCAAACTGAACTGAACTGAACTGAACTGAACTGAAAGACCAGTGAGATTCTGCCCCCAGCTAAAAGCAGGGTGTGCCAGAGCAAGCACCCAGCAGCTGTCGACCTAGATGAAAAGTAACAGATTTTACTCCTCCTGCTGGTCTGATGAGGTACTGAGCCCAGCTGGTCTTGGCTTCACAGCCACATGAAATGGCCTTGAACACCTCAAGGGTGGAGGCATCCACAACTTCTCTGGACAATTTATTCCAATCTTGCCACACTTGTACTGAAGAATTTTTTCCTAAGATTCAATCTAAATCTGTTCTCCTTCAACTTAAATCCATTTCCTCTTGTCCTATTGGTGGACACTTTTGTAAAAAGTCCCTCCCCAGCCCTCCTGTAGGTTCTCTTTGGGTATTGAAATGAAGTGATAAGGTCCCCCTGGAGTCTTCTCTTTTCCAAGCTGAACAATCCCAGCTCCTTCAGCCTGTCATCATAGCAGAGATGCTCCAGCCCCTGGATCATCTTTCTGGCCTCCTCTGAGCATGCTCCAACAGATCCACGTCACTCTTATGGTGGGGGCACCAAAACTGGACACAGTATTCGAGGTGGGGTCTCACCAGAGCAGATTAAAAAGGGAGTATCACCTCTCCTGATCTGCTGGCCACACTCCTCTTGATGCATCGCAGGACACAGGTGGCCTTCTGGGCTGCATGAGCGCACTATCAACACCCCCAAATCCTTCTCTTTAGGGCTACTGTCAGCCCACTCTGTGCCCAGTTTATAATTGTGCCTGGGATTGGCCCAGCTCAGGTGCAGGACGTTGCATTTTGTCTTGTTGAAGCTCATGCGGTTTGCACTGGCCCGTTTCTCAAGCCTGTCTAGGTCCCTTTGGATGGCATCTCTTTTCCCTCACGTGAGTCCACCACACCTCACAATTTGGTGGTGTACGGCATCTGAGCTGAGGGGAGGCCATGGTCATCCTCAGGCTCCAGCACGAAGCAGGGGTTTGCTTACAGCAGATGTCCCCCTTGTTAGCAAGTGCTCCCTGCATGTGACCTGGAAGCTGAGTTCCTTGTGGCTGCCACATCATTCAGTTCTGTTTCTGCCTGTCTTCCAAGTGTGTGTTTAGGCAAGGAGTGGATGTTGCAGCTGCCAGCCCATGCTGGAGTTAACAGGAATAGAAATGAGTCTTGGTAATTACTGAAATAACACGTTCAGCTAACTTGGTTTTGTCTGAATCTTCCTGCTGGCTCCTGCTCCCCTCCCACAAGGGACTCATGGTCTGATTGAGCAAGGTTCCTCTGTTTATAAGGGGACCCTGCTGGGAGCAGCCAACACTGGCCTAAAACCTGTGCAAGGATGCTGAGGTTTTTGATCTGCTGCTTCTTTGCTTATTCAACCCCTACTCAAGCTCAGCTTCGGTCTGCTTGACCTGCATTCACCTTCTGAATGGGTTATGTGTCTTTCACCCCTTGTTGGACTCTTGGTATCCAAAAAGCTGGTGAGAAGGAGAACACAAAAACATTCTCTACCGAGCTCAACAAATCCGTAGAGAAACCTGTGCCTCTGGGTTCACTGACTCTTGTTAGAAGCATAGAAGGAGGCAGAAAGTGTTCACTAATACAAGGAAGCTTTGTTTAGGGAGCATTCTTCCAGCTGCTGACTGCCAGGGCCATGACCCTTATTGGATCTGAAACTGCAGAAAGTTCATCAAGACTGGACTTGAAATTTTCCATCTGCTGCAGCCACTCACCCTTACCCTAGGTGCGGAATGAATTTGTCTGCATAAATGTGAAGCTTTTGTTCAGCAGCAATGGGAACAAAATATGCTAGAAAGTTTAGTTGCTGAAGAGTGGAGTGTTGGAGTTTAGGAGCCTTTGGCACATCGTTAAGTTCCATGATAAATTGTGGATCATGTCAATGCTGATCATTTCAATATTACTGAAATGAAATGTTTCTGATGGGGAGTGTAAGTGGGTGCTCACAGGACAGAAACTGTATTCTGTGGTTCTTCCATCAGCTGCCACTTGCTTGGGGTTCACATTTGGATCAGGTATCTAGCTGCAACCTGGTGTAAGTGCCATCAGGATACCAGAATGATCCCTTTCCAGTCCTTCCTCTTGGCAGAGTTTTCCACTACATAGTGACAATTTTGACAGCACAGGCAGTATAATGTGATATTTAAGACTGTCAGCTGAGAGCAAGGAGCAGTGCTCTCTCCAGTGAGTTTCATCTTGACCCCAGATGATACTATGTTTTTAAATAAATAATCAGTAAATAATCAGGCAGCTGAAGAAGAAAGTTACCCAGAAAAGCTATTTATTTTCTGGTGCCCAGATACATTGTGCTGGTTTTATACAGGAAATCTTCTGACCGCAAAGCTGAAAGTTGCTGGCTTCACCTGATGTGGTTTACTAGCTGACAGCCAAGGCAGGCTGATGCTGAATAGTCCCCTTAAGCAATTACCAAAAGTCCCCAAACGGATTTATAGGGTATGTCTGACTGACTCCCATTGTTTCTGCACACACCAGGCTGTCATGTGCTTGAGCCCAAAGACCTTTTGTAGAGCAAACAGTAAAATAAGTCTCTGAAGAAAGAACATTGCTGATGCTCTGCAGCAGCCTGTGCTACCTCTCCCTCTTGGATGGGAGTTGCCTGCTGAGATGAAAATATGCTATATGTGGAGCACAAAATCCACTGTAGATTAGAGCAATATGTTTCTTTCTCCTCTTCCATCATCTTTATTTATTGGTTTCCGTAACATTTGCTGAAAGACTGTAAATATTTAGCCCTAGATTAGTGAATTAAGGTTGCTAGTAAGAGGACTCACATCCTCAGCAGTTCTTGTTCTAATCAAAGGAAAACTGTGTTCTTAGTTGGAGCTATGTGGAGGTTGTGTCCCAACAAAATCAAGACACTTTGTTTGCTCATGACTTGGGCTTCTAGGATGACCAAAGCTCTCAATTAACTCACGTTTCATTACTACACATTTTCAAACTTTTTACGTTTTGCTAGCTGCAATTTTTGTACCCTCTGATTCCAAACCAGGACTGTGCTCTTTCTTTCAGTCTGGAAATAGGTGCAACCTCTATTAGAAATCTGTGCCACAGAGAGGTACTTGCAAACTTTGGTCAAGTCACCTCTTGGTCTTCCCTTAAATGAAATAAATACATTGAATTTCTTCAGTTATTCCAAGGGATATTTTCTGGACTTCATTTTTTTCCATTCTGTTTTTGAACCCTTAAAAATTTAACTCTGATGTGCTGACACATAGATTTGCAGCAGTATTCCATATCTGGTCTTGTCACTGGTATTCTATTACTTTTTCAGGGTCAAATTTTGCTTATTAGAGCTCTAGCATTAGGTTATAAGCATAAACTCAGTTGGTAGTTTGCCATTACCATGCTGCTATTTTCCAATGTCATGAACTTCAGCATACATCCCCCTCATATGTGACCTCTCATCTTTGCTTTGTTTTTCCTTTCTTTATGAAAGCAGATCTTTAAATTTCACTGATTTTAGCAAGTGACCCAGTTCACCCTATCAAACCAGACTCCCTCATTTACTCTCTCACCAATTGTCATGTCATCTGCAATTTTTCTCAAAGCTAATTTTCTGTTTTCTTCCAGGTCACACATAAAGATATTTAATTGCAGAAATACCTCTCTACAGGAATGAAAGTGTTTGGCTGATCCTTCACTTGCATGTTTGTTATTTTAATGATGAATTCTGGATGTGCTTGTGTTTAACATAGTGGTAATTTATACAATCAAAATACTGCATGGGACAAACTGAAATTTTTGACCTGGAGTGCTGGAAATCCATGAGAGGAGGTAGGTGACAGTGACCCTGCTGCAAATCCAGTTGTTTTTTGGACCTGCTTGCCTGCGTAGTGCTGAGCTGTGATCCCTCCAGATGGATCCCAAATGCATAGTCGTAGACTCATGCTCAGGCAAAACACAGAGAACTCCAAAGCAGTGGTAGTTTCTGAGGACTGATTAAATGAAGTCAAAATGTGTGCAATTTTTATAAAAAAAAGAAATTACATTGTGTTAGTGAAGGACTTGTCACTTTCCCCTTGTGCCACCGCTGTATGAGCTTGTGAGTAAGGAATAATTTACCTCTGAACTGACAATTTTGGGAGTGCTTATCTTCAATGATCTGAGCTCACTCTCTGTTTCCCCATTTTATGACTGAAAATGCCACATTCTCTATGAAATAATATCAAATATCATTTCAGATGTCAATGGTACCTAGATTATAAAATAAAAGCTGGACTCCAAGTCTCTAGACAGTTCAGATTGGAGCTGGTCAGGTTTTTAATGGATAAAAAGAGCCTTGACTGAAGATATTTTGTTCAACTGTGGGAAGGTCAGAAAATTAGTTTTAAAAATGGACGTATGACATCTTATTAGACAAAGTGATTTTTTTGTTTCCCATGGAAAAAAAAGTATTGCCATAGCTAACATCTTCCCTTCAAAGTTATGGCGAAGTTGTAGTTCTTGGTGCAAAGCTGACAAGCGAGCAAAACCTTGACCTCTGTCTATTTGTTTGACCCTGTGTGTGGCCCTAGCAACTACTGAGAAATAACACTCAACATGTTTCTGAAATTATGATGTTAACTCAGATGTCCTATCTAATTTCCTTTCTGTGCCTACATTTCCCCCCATAAAGATTGGAGGAACACTGCATGGTAACCGTTGAGCTGTGCTATCATTCATTATTGTTGTTCACTGTTAAATAGCTTTCATATGCTATGTGTTATATGACACTGGATGTTATTTATTAACATATGCAAATCTAATCATGATTCATATGAAATTGCTTTCTCTGAGATATGAAGGGAGTCCTAAAATGACGCACTGAACATGAGTTCTACCTCAAATACTAAGTCATGTAACTTTGAAAAGGCAGCTGAAAAAAACTGGATGGAAATTTCTAGGATTTTCATCAGTAGAAGCTTGCCCTGTCACCATTTTTTACATGAGAAACAAACCCTCAACTCTTTTACAGCATATATTTTCTTGAAATTCAATCCATTTCTTGAAATTCAATCAAAAAAAGCTTTGCAAAACTTTGAGTAATTTTGAATGAAGCTTCAAGTGTTCAGCTAACTATCCCTTGGATCAGATTTGACTGACCATAAATTCCTAATATGAAAACTGTTATGGTAACAGTGCAGGTTTTTTCTGACAAACATCTGTGTGCACATCTTTTTACAATATCCTTTCCAGGCTCCAGCTTTACTCTTCTGGCCACCTGCTGCTGATTCTGTTTCCATCACATCTGAAGCAATGTGTGTGATTTGACTTCCTTCATCATTTTTGTGGCCCCACATGCAGCTGCCTCCAGTATGTCCATGTCTCTTCTGCTGGGCAGCCCATCACTGAACACAGCACTCCAGATGTGTCTCACTCGGCTAAGCAGAGGGGAAGGTTGACCTCCCCTGATCTGCTAGCAATGCTTTTCCTAACATGGCTCAGGATGCTGTTGGCCTTTGGCGCAAGGGCACACTGCTGGCTCATGTTTGCCTTGTCCACCAGGATCCCCAGCTCTTCTCTGCAAAGCTGCTTTCCAGTTGATCAGCCCTCAGTCTGTACTGGTGCTGGGGGTCATCCACCCCCAAGTGCAGGACTTTGCATTTCCCTTTGTTTTACCTTCCTGGGGTTCCTCCCACCCTGTTTCTCCAGCCCCTTGAGAACCCTCTGAATGGTGGCACAACCCTCTGGTGTACCAGCCACTCCTCCCAGTGCAAATCTGCTGAGGGTGCACTCTAATGACTCATCTAGGTCATTAATGAAGATGGTATTAGCCTCAGGGTGCACCACCAGTCACTGCCCTTCCAGCTGGACTTTGTGCTCCTGATCACAACCCTTCTAGCCTGACGGTTCAGCCACTTCTCAGTCTACTTTGCACAACTGACCAAGAAGTGCATACTTCATCAACTTGTCAGTAAGGATGTTACAGAAGACAGCAGCAAAAGCTGTACTAAAGCTCAGATAGACAGCAGGTAGTTATTTGTGTAGGTGCATTCAAAGCACTGATTTGCCTGACTGATGGTAGCCTCACAGACTTTGCCTGGGGCAATCAAAGATGTACTCACAAAAATCTCTCAGCTGACAGTGCCCACAGTTGCAACCTAAAGCAGAAAGGCTGTCAAAAGCAAATACGGACTAGAAGCATATTCAGCAGGCTCAGCCCATTACAGTGTGGAGGTAACTCAAACAAATAATGTCTTGCCTTTCTTGAATAGGGTCAGTCCTCAGTCTTCTTGCTTCATATTTACAAAATGGTTACTGATAGCCAAATGTTTGGAGCTGAGATGAAGAAAACCTGCCTGCTTGCATTGATTTGTATCTGAGGTTGAAAACTATTGGGCTGCAGTTCTTAAATGAGATTTGTTTTTATGAAATTCTCATGTGCTGCTATTACAGCAAGCAATCCTTGCCAAGGGTTATGATGCTGCTCTTTCTGCCCAGCACCTCCCCTCCACCAGCTCTTTCTGTTTCTTGAGCAGCAATGGCTCTTATCAGGTATAAATGCCTTTTGTTATGATGATGTAGAAATCCAACAATTATAAAGAATTACAGAGATAAAAACATCTCCACCTCCACCATGAAGACTGAAGACTATTTGAGGGAGGGAAAAGCAAATTGCTAGTTAACAGGCTTTTGATGCTTTTTCCTTTTCAAGTAGATAATACAGATCTTCCTGCACACTCCAGAGCTGTGTAGCAACATGTCCATTGCTCGTCCAACTTCTAATGTTACTCTTACAGAACAGAGCAGAAAAAAGGAAGAGTCACTGATAAATTACTGGGGAGAGGGATAAAGCCTTTGTGAGTATCTCAGGGAGATCGTCCAGCCACCAAAGCTGATGCCTAAACACTGCACAGGGTTATCTACAGTAGTAACCCCAGGTGGGGCTGCAAAGCCTCAGCACACATTCATCTCACTCTAAAATTCATTTTAATCATGATGTGCCATGAAAACTGCTGGCCTGGTGGGTGTACCAGGTCTGAAGGCCCTGCTGATGAACTGTGGGGCAGAAGTAAGCAGGTTATATTTTTTTTTTGTCTGTTTTTTTTATTGGTCTGTTTTTTTCACCTCTACTCTGCCCTGGTGAGGCCACATCTGGAATATCGTGTCCAGTTCTGGGCCCCTCAGCTCAAGAGAGACAGGGAACTGCTTGAGAGAGTCCACCTCAGAGCCACAGAGATGATGCAGGGAGGGAAACATCTCCCTTATGGGGAAAGGCTGAAGGAGCTGGGTCTCTTTAGCTTGGAGAAGAGGAGGCTGAGGGGTGACCTCATAAATGTTTATAAAAATGTCAAGGGGGAGGGCCAGGAGAATGGAGCCAGGCTCTTCTCAGTGATGTCCAATGACAGGATAAGAGGCAATGGGTACAAGCTGGAACACAGGAGATTCCACAGAAATATTAGAAAAAACTTTTTCCCCATGAGGGTGTCAGAGCCCTGGCACAGGCTGCCCAGGGAGGTTGTGGAGTCTCCTTCTCTGGAGACATTCAAAACCTGCCTGGACACGTTCCTGTGTGACCTACTGTAGGTGATCCTGCTCTGGCAGGGGGGCTGGACTAGATGATCTTTTGAGATCCCTTCCCAGCCCTGACCTTCTTTGATTCTGTGTTTCTGGACTTCATTATCCATTACAGTTTATGAAAATTGTTGTCTTCTGAAGAACCGGAAACCTTTTATAGATAATTGTTTAAAGGCACTGGTGATACTTTGAGCACTGAATCAGTACTGGGCCTGAAATACCATAAGCCAAAGTAGAACAGAAAAGGACTTGACTGATTGATTTTTTTCCTTTTACATCTTTTGAAGCAGCACCTCTCTGGGCTCCTGGGACTGCTTGCCATCTGGGCAGCATGACCACTGTAAGAGTGGTCTTTCCTGCAGACCTTGAGATAGAGCCAGCACAGTCTTGAGGCACAGGTCATGATGAGCCGTACACAGTGAGTGACACAGACAGGGCTGGGTGACAAAAACCTGGTCAGCAAGTGTCCAGAAGAGGCAAAGGCTTGCTTCTGCTCCCAGCGTTAGCAGGGCTAATGCTACTGGCCCTGGGGTTGTGCAGGGCCCCAGAACCTCTCTACATTGGGCCCCAGAGGTGTCCTGTGAATATCTACACATTCTGGGCAGCTGCTGGGCCAAACCGGCACTTAAAATCTAGGGAGGAAAAAAGCATTAAGGATCTGAGGTGAAGGTGGTCCCACTGAAGGTGGTCCTGTCTCGATCCTCAAGCTGAATGCTACAGCACAGACAATTGCTGCAGTGATTCACAGCAGAGTTGTTTGTGGCTCCAATTTGAACAGCTGAGAAGCTCCATCCTTTTCAAAATAAAAAAAAATTAGTTTTTGACCATGTCTTTTTTCTCTTTTGTGGCTGATGGTGTGGTTCACTTATTGCTCTGATGTGAAAGACTGGATCAATTTGCAGCTGCTGCAAATCAGAGGCACAAGAAACAGCAATCCCCCTTGTGCCGTGCCTGTCTGCAGTGATGCAGACAAACTCTGCATACGTACGTGTACAAACACAGACACGACTGCTCTTCCTTCTAACAAATGCAGTCTAATAAAAAAAATGCTGCTTGGCAAAGCAAACAGAAAAAACAGGGCCGTGTGGGGAGCAGAGCCCTGGTTTCCAAGCCTGAAAGTCCAATTCTTCCAAGGGTTGGCAGAACGACATCGGATAGCTCAGCACAGTGCTCTGCACTCCTGGTGCCCCCTGTAATTAAATCGCCAGCTCCTCAGAGGAGAGGCTGCCTGTGTACAGCTTTGAACAATGAGGTTTTGATCTTGTTTGAGGTCCCTTGGCACTGCATTAGTACTATTAGATTAATCATATTATATGACTTACTGCCACATCACCAGCGCAGTTTTTAAGAAGAATGATCCTGCAATGAAGGGTCAGAGCTGAGAATGGGAAGTTAAAATTTCTAGTCGATTTCTGGTATTATTTTGTGCTAAACATTTATTCCTTCAACTGGCACAAAACCCCAGATTGCACAGGTTAGCCGTCAGTGTTGTATTGCTCCATTGCTGTTGTTAATTATGTTGTCTTCTACTGTGACACAGATAATCCATTTAAGCTCATGTTATCATGATAAAAAAGAGGCTACCTAACAAAGGCAATATAAATTACTATTCTTAAGCAAATGGTATTCTCCCATGGCTTTGAAGCTGAGAATGAATGGGCTGCTCACCTGCTTCAGGGAAGAGACAGGAGCTGTAGAGAGAACCCGCTTGGCAGCTCTTGGCCCATACAAGAACAGAGAGCTCTGTTGACATGTGCAACTGAATTTCAGATCATCCTTTCCTTTGTCATCAAAGATGGCTTCTGTGCTAGGAGAGTGGGGGCAGCAACTACCCAACACACCACAAGCCCTGACACAGGCATCTGCGCTCTCCTAGCATCTGTGAAAACAGCAAGCCTGGAAATACTCATCTGACCGAGCGTGATTGATTCGGTGGGGATGTAGAGTAACCAAACTATGCTCAGAATATCGGCTGAGGCTCTGGTCCGTAGCTCTCTACTGTGTCTGCAGGCCAGCAGATTCTTTGGCACAGCCCAGCGTGAGCCCTCTGCTCAGAACATGGCTGGGCATGGCTGGGGGAGGCAGCTGGAGGACAGTGCTCTCAGAATACGTGGCCACAGCATCTTCAGCTGGGGGAAGGTGAAGAGAGCCCTTGCAGCCAAACAACAATTCCTGACATATTTAATTTGATAGTTGTCCTGGGTTTAACTAAAAACCTAGTGTTGTTTAGTGAATTTTACTTTTCAGTTCAGTCTCTTCTAAAAGGCTGCACTTTCTGCAGTCAGCAGCATGTTTTTGCAGACAATGTTTGCTACTGGCAGTGATAACACCTGATGTTCACAGTTACTGCCTGGGCCTGGGATGCAGAAAGGCTCTCGCTGATACTTATTCCTACAGTGCCCAAGGCCACTGCTGGCTCTTGTGTGCCACACTGGGGGTGCCGGGGAGTGAGAGGGGTCTCAAGGAAGGAAAAGTTTGCACCTCTGGGGGGTAATAGACAGGACAGGTGATCAACGAGAGTATTCCATTCCATATACGTGATATTTAGTATAAATTGAGTGATCATGGGATTTTCCTTCTTTTTTCCTCTTTTCTGCACTGGCCGGTGTCCAGTGAAGTCAGCTCGATGAAGTCAGCTCTGGTCATCACCAGTTTATTATTCTGAAAAACACTTATTGAACACTGTTAGTATTATGTAACAACATCATGCAGGGTTAAATCGAGTATTCTCACCCGAAGTTAAATTTCCTTGAGGTACACATTGAACTTCATCATCTTTCATCATCACCCACCAAGTAGTTCCAGGTCCCTGAGCAAAAGCGACCCCACGAATAGGTTTGCCTTTTCCCGAAGCAAAGATACCCACACAGTCTTCCCCAACAAATTCCTTTCATACACCACAGGGACTTTATCTCCCTCTACTGTATGTAAAGGCTCTGAATGAGCAGGACCAGCACGGTTGATGGATCCTCTGGTGTTAACTAACCAGGTGGCATGTGTTAAATGCTTGTCCCAGTTTTTAAAAGTTCCACCTCCCCTGGCTTTCACAGTGGTTTTTACCAGTCCATTGTATCGTTCAATTTTGCCAGAGGCTCGTGCATGATAAGGGATATGATATACCCATTCAATGCCATGTTCTTTAGCCCAATTATTTATAAGATTGTTTCTGAAATTAGTCCCATTATCTGATTCAATTCTTTCTGGAGTGCCATGTCACCACAAGATCTGCTTTTCTAGGCCCAAAATAGTGTGTTGGCAGTGGTGTGAGGCAGGAGATATGTTTCTAACCATCCGGTGGTTGCTTCCACCATAGTGAGAACATAGCGCTTACCCTGGCGAGTTAGAGGAAGTGTGATGTAATCAATCTGCCAGGCCTCCCCATACCTGTATTTTAACCATCGTTCCCCATACCACAAAGGTTTCAATCGCTTAGCTTGCCTTATTTTGGCCCATATTTCACAATCATGGATAACCCACACAATAGCGTCCATAGTTAAATCCACCCCTCGGTCACAAGCCCATCTGTATATCCCATCTCTTCCCTGATGTCCTGAAGAGTCATGAGCCCATTGAGCTAGAAATAGTTCACCTTTGTGTTCCCAGTCCAAGTTTATTTGGAACACTTGAGCAGCCTGATCCACTTGCTGGTTGTGTCGCTGTTCCTCAGTGGCACGACTTTTGGGCACATGGGCATCTA
>NW_009731029.1:35581-36626 GCF_000703405.1 Apaloderma vittatum
AGGCCTTTACCTTGTGGCCAGTCTGCGATTACCTCTAAAAGTCCTGGACGACACAGTGTCTAAGAAGGACTGTGTTTCCTTTTTATTAGTTGGTGGCAACATAGCTGATATTGTGTCAGTCACGTCTATTGGGATCTGATGATGCCTGTCTTTCCATTTAAATCCCAAATATTGGATCTCTCGTGCAGATCCCTTGACCTTGCTTCTCTTTATGGCAAAACCAGCCTCTAAAAGAATCTCATTTATTTTCTTAACCTTTCATGAAAACTTCCTCTGCTGTGTTACTCCATATGATGATGTCATCGATGTATTGCAGACGTTCAGGAGCTCCACCCTTCTCCAGGGCAGTCTGGATCAGTCCATGGCAGATGGTCGGGCTGTGTTTCCACCCCTGGGTCAGTTGATTCCAGGTGTGCTGGATACCCCTCCAGGTGAAAGCAAACTGCAGCCTGCACTCTGATGCTATAGGAATAGAGAAAAACACATTAGCAATGTCAATTGTGGCATAACACTGAGCTGCCTTGGACTCCAGCTCATACTGAAGGTCTAACATGTCTGGCACGGCAGCACTCATAGGTGGTGTAACCTCATTTAGGCCACGACAGTCTACAGTTAATCTCCATTCTCCATCAGACTTTCGCACAGGCCAGATAGGACTGTTAAATGGTGAGCGAGCTTTGCTGATCACTCCTTGGCTTTCTAGTTGATGGATCAGCTTATGGATGGGAACTACAGACTCTCATTTGGTACAATACTGTCGTTGATGCATGGTTTTAGCAGCAATTGGTACTTGTTGGTCTTCAGTTTTCGTCAGCCCTACGACACTAGGCTCCTCTGACAGTTTGGGCAAGCTAGACAGCTGATCAGTGTCCTCAGTCTCTACAGCTGCTATGCCAAAAGCCCATTGATACCCTCCTGGATCCTTATAATACCCTTTCTTGAGGAAGTTTATGCCAAGGATGCATGGGGCATCTGGACCAGTCACTATAGGTCACATATTCCCAGTAAGGCTCATTTGGCCTCTAATACAGTCAGTTTTTGAGAA
>NW_009731030.1:0-8201 GCF_000703405.1 Apaloderma vittatum
ATCCACCAGTCTCCCTTCATCAACCCAGTCGGTCACACCTTCGCAGAAGGGTATCAGATTAGTCAGGCGAGATTTCCCCTTGGTAAATCCATGCCGGCTACTCCCGATAACCTTCTTTTCTTCCAATTGCTTAGAGACGGCCTTCAGAATGAGTATGTTAACAACTGTGAAAGGATCACCCATAAGCTGATGCCTGCTTTACGTCCAGATGTTAGTATCCTTGCCTTAGCTCACTTCTCTGTTACAGCAGTTCTTTAACACAAACATTTCCAGGTGCACCCTAACAAGTTTGCAAAAAATCTATGCCATTTCTCAGGAAAAGAAGCACCTAATGTAACTGAAGGACATGGATTGGCTTCATAACCTGTGAAAGAGCTTCACAGTCTGTAGCTCAGTACTACGCGATGGCCGTAACTACAGGGAGGAAGAATCACCTCTGCGCCTCTGCCACTGGTGTGCAGGTATATTCCGGTGGGTAGTAGGGCGGGGGCGGAATCGGTGGGATGAACTCATCAAAATCCAGGGTTTGATGCAGGATAGTTCCATGTGGAGTCATGCAGTCAGGATTGGTAGAATGTGGCCTCTGTGGCAGAAACTGCAAATGGACAGGTCAGGTTCCTTTCAGATGGCAGAACGTCAGCAGCAGTAATAAAAATCCTCCTAAAAGGTCAGAATGACCAACCCTGAGCAATATGCAACTTCATTAACACCCATACTGAAATGAAAGAGACACTTCTGGAAGCAGAAGAATACTTGAGATCAGTGAGGAGAGTGAGATAAATTACTAAAATCTAACACAAGGTTTTACTAAACACATAAGAGAGGCCTGTGCCTCAAATCAGTCACTCTGAGGATGCAGGACACAGACAATTAAAATTTAAATTAAACAGCTTTTCAAGAAATACTTCTAGCTTGTAATACAATTTTATTAGAGCACTATAACCAGCTCTATTTTAATAACTGATGAACAACAGATACAACTACTAAAATAACTTTGAGTGTCTGTGTTTCCCATTTGAAATGCCTGGTGCATATAGAGGAAAAAAAATACACCCGCCCCCTAAAAAATCCCACAAATGAAACAAACTAGAAACAAGCTATCACATCTTCCTTACTTTTTTTTTTTTAAATAAGACAACTGCAAATATCCCATCTATTTTTCTCTTCCAATAAAGGGGCCATTGATGACTATTCATTATTATTCTTGTAAATATTTTGAGCAGCCGTTTGGCGATAGAGATGCTGCGTGCTTAAATGTGGTATAAAGGTTTTAAATACCGGTATGAAAATAAGAAAAAACATTTAATCCATATAAATATCTCAAAATCCAAAAGGAAATAACTCTACTGAACAACAAAAAGCAGTGCTACTGGGACCTACTGTCACCGTTTGTGACGGGAACCTAATCCCCTCCCAGCACAGCGGTGGCACCGAAAAGCCGTTGGGATACCTGCGGCATCCGAAATGCTGCAGCTTTACACCTCCTCTACTACAGCCTTGAGCTACTGCGGGATCCAACAGGGACCATTCCGCAGATCACGCGGAGCCACCTCGATCTGGCTTTATACGGCCCCCATGGACAAAAACGAATCCAAAACCACTGAAAAAAAAGGCTTTCTTCTCCAGGCAAGCTTCTGCTGTCATATCACTTTTCTTGGATCAGTAGATGGCTTGTTCTTTAGGTCTTGCCTTTTAAAACAAGTGAGCTAAGAATATTTGCTGAAGGCACATTTTTATACTGGAACAAGGGAAGAATGTCTCTGTACTGTTGTCTAATTACATTATTATTTGCTTAAAGCTGTGATTAAGCAGGAGTGAAATAAAAGGGAATGGGCTTATGCTTAGGACATCCAGCAAATAGGAAGTAAATGCCTTAATAATGCCTCAGCTTTATATTTTTCACATTTTCAAATTTAACTCGGTACACTTATGCTGAATTTACATTACCATGGCCATGATACTGGTATTTAAAAGCTTAATTTTTCCTCGATGCCCTCCATGCACATTGTTTCGGATGTCAAACGCATCGCAATAGAAGGTCAGGAGGACCACTAGCAATCGTTTGATCAAATGAACTATTAGCTGCTTACTAATTGGCTCTCTAGAGGTATTTTCACAAGTAACTATTAAATAAAGAATCTCCTCTGCAGAATATCATTCTGTCTTACAGCCGATCAATGACTTCCAGCTGGTGTAGTCTGCGGAGGGCACAGGAAAACCAGGCGGGACAACTACACAATTTAGTCTTGGTTAAATAAAACAGCTGATGCTGTTAAGCACTCTCTTTCACAGGAGATACGATGCTGCCACCCTGAGTGCTATCAGACAATTCTACGGGTTTGTCTTATGGAATAAAACTACATTTATTGGTCCAGCTTCACCTGATCTTTCAACAGTCATTTTCCCAGACCGCAATATTACACTAGTATTTACTGTTAAATATCAAATTTCTGCCCTAAGTGCCACAATCATCAGTCTGCTAACATCCTGAACCCAGTGAAAACCTTCTGGGAAAAAGGAAGCGAGACCAACTTCAACTTAGGGACCTAAAAACTGGAGAGAAATTTATCATAACAAAGACAAGCATCTGTATACCCTGGCTCACATTTTGTACCCTTCTCAGTTCCACCAAACTCAGGACTACACTCCTTTCCCTAGCAGAGTGGATAATTTGGGTCATTTTTACAGTCTGGAAACTGAACACATGTTCTATAACCGTTTTCTCTACGTTTTTCCACCCTAGTGCCATGAAACCCAAGCTTTGGGTTGCCCCGACCCTTCAGCTCTCGAGTAGCCCGGAGCCGTTTCATTCAGCCGTTTGCAGGGAGCCATGCTCTTAACACTCCTCAATCAAGCCAATTAAACACGCAGCACTTTTACATTTTGTGGGATGCGACAGAAGGGAAAGGTTTTACACAAGGTAGAAGAGGTTGTGGTTCAAGAGGGAAAAGACCCAACGTTTAGATGCGGTTCAGTTTAACAACAGAATAATCCGCATCCCTTTCAAGCTCCTTTATTGTGAATACAAATCATGGCAACGCACTCTGTGACCGACGCTGAGAATGAGTGGCATAACAGATATGAAAGACGCAAGAGTTTGGGGGAGTGTCTTTACAAACAACGGTTTACCTGTGTGATATCGTCCTGCTGGAAGGCACAGAAATTAAAGTGAAAAAGGCTGTAAGAGGGAGACTAGCAGGAAATGAAACAATAGCAAATATAAGGGATTATCACAGCATCCTGGAGAAAACAATCAGAAAGCTGCTAAGTGGGAATTCAATCATATCTTATTCCATCTACTAGCCTGCAAAAGTTCATTCTTCCTGCAGTAAAATGCGTTTAAAAAATCTTTAAAGGTTATTCTTGAAGGGTGAAAGCTGGCAGGGCTCTGCAAAGACAACACGAAGCCCATAGGTAAGAACATGCAAAGAGCTGACAAAGCTAGGCTAGGCGGAGGAACACTGACAAACGCTTTCACAAGGAAACACACATTGCTGCTATTAGAAGATGGCTGTAACTAAATAATATCACTGTGAAATGAAACAAAGCTAGTCTAGGCGGAGGAACACTGACAAATGCTTTCACAAGGAAACACACATTTCTGCTATTAGAAGACGGCTGTAACTAAATAATATCACTGTGAAATGAGTCTTTCGGTTACTCCAAGGTTTGTTGTTCATTTCAGTCTCTGTTTATCACTTATGAAACTCTGCTAATTCCTAGGAACAGGAAATAAAAATTCCTATTTGCATCTAATTAAATATTGGCACATTATCTATAGTAAAAGTTCTCTGCAGCACACTTGGGTCTATAATTATTCAATTAATTGTTCTCCTCCCAGATAGAAAACAAATAAAGAAAAAAGGAACCTATCTGGAAACAAACACTGAAAAAAACCACTGCAATCACTATCTCCTGGATGAAAATGTAGATACTAATTCTACAAGAACAGAAGGATCACTGCTGACCCTTCCAATTTGTCTCAGTCTTAAGGGGAAACTACAACACAGAAGATATTGTGATGAGGAAAGCATATATTCCAAATTATCTGGTCTATACGCCCTTCTACATGCGTCACAAGCCATTAGCTCTGGAGTGTCAGAGGTACTCGTCTGTGACACTATCTCCTTTCTTGAAGTACTGACCGTATTTTAAACAGTCTTAAAATATTAAATATTCTTACTCTACCAATGAAATGCAAAATGGAAAATGGTACATTTTTCTAAAAACGTCAAAAGCTTTCCTAGGCCAAAGGTTTCTGTTTCACCTTTTTATTTGTGGTGGGGGTGAGGGGAATATTTATCGAATCATATTTACATTTAGCATGTTTTTATGGATACATGCCATTCGCAACTCCTACTTCTAACAGGACTGTCCCCTGGGCTTTGCAGTACCTGCAGAAATATGTCATATTTAGGTTTCTGATCTAATTAGATTAAATAATTAAAAATGTGTAATAACTTAAGACCAATCCTCATTTAATGTGTCATCCTGATGAGGATTTTTATTACTATTTCCCCAGGATAAGGGGTTAAACAATGCCCATGAGATCCTACCCTCCTACAGAGGTGTTTGAGTAGGAATATTAACTACGGCCTATTAAGTTAATAACATGCTGAATTATCATTATGGTTGATGAAAACAGTAATTAAATGTTACAGCTTGCATCTGCCATCATTACCTTAACGTCCTTTGCAAAATAACAGATTGGTTTAGATATCACATAAGACGAAGAACGGTTAGTAACAGTGAAGGTGATAAAATCAGAACACACTGGGTGACACCAGTGCTAGCACTTCTAGGAGAAGCCCCACGTAAACACATTTGGAGTGGCGGGAGGAGTGGAACAGGTGCGCTTCGTGCTTTAGGCACGGCCACAGTGGGCCTTCCTAGCATCTCTCTGTTTCCTTTGGGCAGCTGCTTTTTGAAGAGAACGGTGATTTTTTTTGCGGTAGTCATTCATCAGACAAGATGCAAACTGAAACTGCCTGAGGCAACAACTGAAATACCACGGAAGTGGCACTTTGGTTATTAAGAGATGTTTCTTCATGTTACCGAACCTTGATATAATCTGATTTGATTCCCATTCATCTGCTGGAGGGGGGTGTGCACGGAAAGAACAATTCCGGGCAGCCCTGCAATGGAGAGAAGCTTTAAACTGTCTAAAGCAGTGAAACACGCAAAGAATGCCATTTCAGTCTTTAACTACGGTATCGTGCAGCTTTAGTACGATTGGTAGATTTTTATTTATTTTTTTCCCCCTGAGCAACTGTGGATACTTAGCAGGGTGAGAAAGGTTGAAGTGAGGTGAAAAATTTGGGGCAGCTTCCTACACAGTTCACTCGAAGAAGGAACAACCCAGGACAACATGGGTTTGTGTCCCATACAACTACACAAAAGCAAGAACTAAAGGAAACCAAAATATGATGCAATAAAAATAGTTTGCAATATTTTGCAGTATTTTTTTCCTTAATGCTTAAAGCAGGTGTTTGGTGACATTATTTTTAACCAAAAAAAAACAAAACCCTTTCAAATTCACTGGAAAATTTAATCTGCGCTTACTACCAGAAAGCTTGTGTTTATATTTTTCCAAGCATTTTTACTAAAAGGTTGGCAGCAGTTTCCAACAGAATCCTGTCAGGTTGCTTCGATGACTCAGCTACTCGCTGCGTGCAATAGTTACCAAGAAAGCAGACACTCAGGAAAAACTGTTGCGGATTTTCCTCACCCTGTATTATCTCCCAGCTCTGTGTTGCTAGGCAATAAAACCCGAAACACACAGAACAGCTTCACGCCAGAAGAAAACATGGCATTATTTGAAATTTGCACACCGCTCGGATTAATTTCTCAGACAAGAACACTAACACGGCACATGAATCACAAAACTGATGGCCCTAATGATGGCCAAGGAGGACGTTCCCTACTGCATCATGCTTTTGCCAGCCAGCAATTTTATTTTTATGCCTCCCCTTCCTACAGGAGAGCCTGCATAGCTCTTGAATACCGTAAGAACAAATTAAAAGAGCAAGCACAATAATTAAAACCTTTTCATCTAAGAGGGGTGGTATTTCTTCGCTGCTGCTAGCTTAAGCTTCCAGTATGGTAAAACCCTGCTAAGGAAAGATGCACAGCTCAGAGAAAAGTGAAAGGAAAAAGCACAAATCAAGCAAGAAAATAAAAGAAAAAAAGAAGTAAATCTGATTTCTGGGTGCAGTAGAGCCAAAGGGAACTGCAGAGCATGGGACAACAGACTGAAAATAGTGAAAAGAAAAAGAAATCTTCAGGTCAGAGTTCAGCTGGTCTAAGTCAGAGTAGCCCCAGGGAAGGTACGCTCACTTAGGCCTGGCAGGAATCTGGCTCAGCAACCTGAAAAAAGAAAGGGAAAAACTTAAGGATAAACAAGAAAAGACTAGGACTGAGAAAAAAGATATATTTCCCTTCTGGGGAGAGGACAACCAAGCAGGAAGATAGAAAGCTGGAAGCACAAAGCATGGGAAGCAAAAAGGAACAGGCCTAATGGCAGCAGTGCCAGGTGGTAAAGAGAGAATTTTAGGAAAGAAGTAAAGAATGAAGTGGCAGAAAAAAAGAAATTATGTGCCTTTAAGGTATTTGAATTCCTACCGAGATTACTGCTTCTTGCACGTGCCCATCAGAAGCACTTTAATGTCGTTCTTGGTTCATTGTCATCGGTAAGATTTTTATTCCTGCTAAATACCATAAAATTAAGTGTCAGTTCAGATTCCTGGAACACGTGTGGTTACATTTCTGGGTCACTGTTACACTAGACAGACAGATCTTTCCAGGGGTGATCATTTCCTGTCCCTGTCATCACTGCAAGGTGAAAAAGATTTTTAGTCAACGGCCGTTCTTGCAGCAAATATTGTGTGCGTTTGTGTGTGTGAAAAGAAAGAAAAATGCTTTAACGTTTAAAATATGTGTCGTCTGCAGGAATGATTCTTTTTGTCAATTGTTTGACATCCAAACCAAAGCTATTTAAGAGGCACTTTCTGCAAGCCTCTGTAAGCATGCACGATATGAATATGCAGAAAGCCACATGAAAAAATGCATTTATGGACCATCCATAGGCATTATGTAGACACAAGTGCCTCACTTAGTATATCTGCTACTGCGTGAAGTAAACACCCGATCACACGCTGAAGATACTCTTGAAGTTTATAACCCAGCGACTGGAACGCTTCTCCAGAACGGACAGCCTTATTTCGGTACTTCACGCCCTTAGAATCAATACCCACGGCAGCTGGTTTATTTTTATTTATTTGTTTGTCTGTTCATTTCTTTATTTTTAAATCAACCACAGGTCAGCATGGCAGGTTATACGAGGTTTCTCCTTCGTGTAAATGGTTTGCAGCTAACGTGCTGGGCCAATATTCTGTCTGTGCAAACTTCGGAAATACGAGAGATTTACAAATGACTGGTCTCAGGCTTGTGCACCTGCGTTCTCTTATTCAACAGAGGCTAATTTCCTAGATCAGCCCATTAAAAAGCTGGGTTAGAAACAGTATACCTGTAAAATAAGAGGGGTTTTATTTTTTCTTTTTGTTTCAACACAATGTTGAAACCTTGAGTATCACAGTGCTCATTCGGGATCCTGAAAGCTGTCTCTGTCCAACCCAAACGAGACAGTCTCCTTGCAAGGCAGCTGGCTATGCAGAACACTGATGATTCTTTTCCCTCTAAAGCTGAACATGTTTTCCTTATTAAACGCTCTTAATTGGCAGAGTTGCTCAGAAGTTCCCATTTTGAATTCATGCCAGGAAAGCAGTGAAAAATGGTTTTCTCAAAATTAAGTAATTGCTCTGGATAGTGTGGAAAGTGAAGATATTAAACATTTAACAACAAAAAAGGTTTCACATGCATATATAACTGCACCTCGTTAATAACCTCGTTACCAAAGCAACACACTCCCAACTGCAAAATCCTGATTGTACACTCTAATGTAAGGAGTAAGCATTTGAAACACAGCAGCTCTTGAGATCGCACACATCTGCACGCTGTAGTTAGAGACGCATGCACGTAAAGAACCCACATCCACACACACGTCCTAACACTGCGTACAGAGGCACTCAGAGTTGATAAGCAAGGAGTAGGCACAAAGGAGTGTACACAGAAAAGGACAACGTGCTACATCGGACGAGCTCCTGGGTCGTCGCCGAAACGTACTCACCATTTGCAGAAGATCG
>NW_009731030.1:8232-11488 GCF_000703405.1 Apaloderma vittatum
AACACATGGCTGTCGCCAAGGCGCAGACAATGGTGGAGATGACATTGAGAGCGCACACACTGAACAACAGGTCCTGCGAAGAGACACGCGTCAGAATCCCCCCTCTGACCTCAGGGATGCCAAGGACAGGAAATCTTTTCAGCAATTTGGTAACAAACATTGACAACCGCCATCACTTCATTGTGCGGAACTCATTCAGCTTGTAATCGTTTTTTTTAAACCAGTCTGCAAAGGGAACAATTATAGAAACAAACGTCTTCCCCTCGCCACTTCTCACAATACATTTGGTATTAGACATTTGCTCAGAAATATTGATATTTCAAGTTTCCCTCCTCCCTGAAAGTAAAGACAAATTACTGTTCTCACAGTGGAATCCAAGCTACAGCTATCACAAGAAAGACATGATGAAAGAGACTTCTGATGAAAAAATTAAAAAAAATATAATTGTTTTCAGCAGCTGCAATCTACAAATTAGGGTTGTGTGTTAAAAAAATTCAATGGAAAAAGTAGCATGAAATAGAGAATTTTATCCTGTATCAGATACTCGAATGCACCTGAAGCATTTTTAGGTGGGAGAGCAAAGCAGTGACTGCATCCAAGCACCATGTGCATATCATATCACCCTGTGCATATGACCAGTTTTTTAAAAAACCCCAAACACGGAATATTTCTGTTTAATAAGTACAATAAAATGAGACATTTGAGTGAAAATGGAAACATTTTTATAACAAAGGTCTAATTAAAAAAAAAAAGCATCCATCTCTCCCAATCCCTGGGTTGTTATTGACTTTCCCGACAGGCAGTGCAAAGGAACACTGATTTAACATGCTGGCGACAGTTCAAAACTACTACAGTCCTTGTACCTGGGACAATTACGCAGCTCAGTTAGTATTCCCAGCAGCCAGTAAAAGTATTTTGGAAAAAGCATCACAGAGACCAGGTGAAAAACAAAATCAAAATTATTAACACACTACGAGTATTCTATAGGATCTAGAGTTAAAAAGAGTATTTCAGTCCCTGCCAGTGAATAATAGAAATTCCACGCTAAAAAATCGGTGCGTTGGTTGCTTTGTTGGTTTTTTTTTTCCCAACAGTACTAAGAAAATGATAGAAAGGTGCCCATTTAGTCCCGTTTGAGGATGGAAATGCCAGCCATGGGAACCAGGCAGACATTAAACGAGTCAACAAGTCCTCGTCGTTTAACAGCTCACACCGAGCCAAGACCTGGTGCTGCTGATCTGGTCAGCAGTTTTCTGTCTTCTTGGCCAGCTCCTCGGCCAAGGGAATAATGAATCAACTGCACAACACTGGAAGGGCCAAGCTCTGACTCACATACAGAAGGTGATGCAGAGGACTCCTTCAAACACCAAGTCATCCAGGTCTACTTAGAGCATTCAAATGGAGGTAAACAGGCACCTAAATCCCAGGAGATGCAATTAGTTAACTGGCACAAGAAGAGATTGAGATTCTGTGTGTTGTGTTTTCCACACGAAAACCCAGGTAGAGGCAAGATCTAGGGTAGAAATAGGACTATTTCCCAGCAATAAGAAACTTCATGTATCATTTCCTACAGCCATTTAGAACTAAAGATTTAGCTAATCCAACTGTAAAACTTTATACCGTTTATGCTAAATAATAAATTCTACATCCAAGTTGAAAATTAGGATCCAAAGTATCTTTAAGAACCTCATGCTACTTCCATGCCTCAGGACAGACTCAGCTGTGCCTCTATCACTCCTTATAGACATTTCTTTGATCTGTTCCTAAAGATCCCACAGCTTCATCCTGCTATTCCAATGTTTATCTTTCCCATCAGTGTCTTCCTTGTGACCATCCCACAGTTGAAAACCGTTGCTCCTGTTCTTTCACAGCTTTTAAGATCAGGCTGTTGCGCAGCAGATTTCCACCCGTTTAAACTCTATTCACGCTCAAAGTCTTTTCCTCCTTTACCGCATGACATACTTCCTCAAATTCTTGATTGAGACCAACCTCCCACGCCTCTGATGATTTTTATTAATTTCTTTTGGTTCACCTCAAGTTGTTCCACATTCTTCTTCAAATGCAGAATCCTAAACTGGACACAATCGAGGCCCAAGAGCTGACCATTAGTATCAGGATTATTTCTTACGCTTTACAAGCCTATCCCTACACATTGTGCAGCCATGACTGAGTGTTTTTGCAACAGGATATTATCGACTCATCTTTTGCCCAGCATAACCCCAGATCCTTTCCTGCAGAATAGCTCCCATTTTCATCTTGCCACTAGGTAAGGGCAAAAGCAACATCAACTATTTTACACAGAATCACAGAATGGCACGGATTGGAAGGGACCTCTGAAGATCATGTAAATCTAACTGCCAATTTTGATTGCAGAAAAGTCAAAAACCAAACCTCATTCTCAGTAATTCTCACTTACATTTATAAAAAATAAGGAATAAACCAAACTCACTTGATACTAAACGGATAGGGAGAGAAAAAGGATTAAATTAATTTCACCCAATTCCTTCCTCCCACATTCCACAGCAGAGTAACGCTTTTCATTTTTAGTTACTTTTTTCCTTCTCTACCAGTAATATGAGAAAACCTCTCCAGACGGTATCAAACCATTTGCTTTAACTTTTATTCCTTGCTCACTATTGCGAAAAAACAAAATAAGTTGACGCTACAGGAGTGTCCCAGACCGAATGCTCACAATGATCACGACTTCTTTGTTTGCGGTTTGAGATTTTCCCTCGCCACGCACGGGGAGCTCGACTCAATTTGCTCTTCGGCACATCATTTGTGACGTTGGGCAGGGATTGCTGTCCGCAGGAACAACGTCCCTCTTCCCACAGGCTCCTTTTCCAGGCTAGGCATACTACAGTTGTCGTTCCCTCGCAGTCTTTTTGAAGGGGAAGATAGAACTAGAATGTTTCAAATGCAGCGATGCAGAATTTTTATGTCTTTCACAAAGATCAAGAAAGAGCAGACATCTATCAGCCAAAAACGTAATGATAGTTAAAAAAAATATGAGAATACGTTAAGTTTATATTTTTAAGTGTGAAGATAATAACTGAGCAATGACTGTGGTATCCTCACAATCACTAGGTGTTTCTTAAGCGAGACTACTTCTTCATTTACTGGGTTTTTTTCCTCAAGTCCGTTTCAACTTGGACAGGAATCAACCCACAAACCGACCCACCAACCCTTCTGCTACATCATGGAATCACAGAATCATTCAGGTTAGAAAAGCCCCCTGGGATCATCAAGTCCAACC
>NW_009731031.1:0-33906 GCF_000703405.1 Apaloderma vittatum
GTTGGTTTTGTTGGTTTTTTTTTTTTCCCCTCCTCTGATAACTCTTGCGGTGCTTGTGACATGGTTATGCCCTTAATCATGCCCCCGGTCCCGTCCCGACTGACAGGCATCCTTAAAATCAGTGTGTCAGGTACCGTGTGTGTGTGTGTGTGTGAAACGTGAACAGTGGGGAACTGCAATTCCGTGGTACTTCATTTTTGTCGTTCTGTTAAGGTAGATTCAGATTTTTCGTTGGCTTCACTTTCAGATTCCTCGTACTTTAGGCCTAGATATAAATTTGAAATGTGTTTTTCGTCAGGAGGGGTGCTTGTTATCTAACCAAACGCATTTGTAGGGAGGTTTTTATGAAGCTGTTGTTTTCGTGTACATATTAAAAGTTGACCTACTAAGAGGCACAAGGAAAGTCAGATATAGTTTTAACTGGGATATGAAGTGGCACATAGAGGCGGAGTGGCTGATCATAGATCCTGATCCTCTAAATCCTTAAAGTAAGTATTTTTTTTTGATGACATAGTTTGACAAGCAGTGCTTTTGGTGGCAGTGTTGACTTAAACGGGGCCTGCCCTTTCCTTGCTCCCGGCTCTCACCTCTTTGCTGCCCCCCTCAGCTGTACCAGCACAAAGGTTTGTGGAACACTGTCCCATTACTGCGTTGGGGAAATAATCCAGGTTAAAATTAACTACGGTTGTTTTTTTTTTAATGTGACTATATTTAACCTAGATCATTGGGTGACAGGTGTGCCAGAAGGCAAGAGGATTGTTTAAGCAAATACTCTAGTGAAAGAAGTACTTGAGAAATACACCTCAGCTGTGGTACTCCCGGCAAAGTTCAATATGAGCAATTGCAGTTGTTTCACACTGTTCAAACTTAAAGGAGTAAAGCTGATTTTATCTGTGAGGTTTGGGCCTGTTACTTGAAGTTAGATA
The DNA here is from genome assembly GCF_000703405.1 of Apaloderma vittatum. NCBI lineage: Eukaryota > Metazoa > Chordata > Aves > Trogoniformes > Trogonidae > Apaloderma > Apaloderma vittatum. Next base: position 927 of record NW_009731031.1, read on the forward strand.
GCATTTGATTGCTACAATAAAAGAATTCTGCTTGACGTGACAAGTTACTGCAAATTTTTTTTTTTTTTAAATCTAGTGATTTTCATATATATCCATTTGAGATAATTGCTCAAAAGTGTTTCAGACACTACTTTCACATTGTTAAACGTTAGATGTTTGGGTTGGGTTTTTTCGGATGAATGTGCGTGCTGGCATTTTTAAGGTGTGAGAATTTTGTTGTAAGACAAGAGCCGTGTCTCTTAAGAAACAGTCCAAGCAGGAAAAAAATAACTCCCAAGTTGATATTTAATAGTTTAAGAATGTTATTCAGTCATGTCTTGGGGTTTTTTTTGTATTTTCTGTGTCATGTCCTTACGTAAAATTTTAACACACCTGAGCAAATTAAAAGGATGTGACGAAAGCAAAATGTTTTCTTTCTTAATGCTCTAAAGACTCTATAAACTCTGTTGGTAGCTAATTCCACTATTTTTGTGCTCGGCAATTTAAGAACTGAGTGGTAATTACTTTAAATTTGATTTGTAGTGTTGGTTAATTATCTTGTTAGTATAGAATTTCACTGAAGTCATGAATCTTTGTGGATGGATTCGTCTTGCCAAGCAAATTGCTGTGTTCAAGAGCCTAGAACTTCTGCTGGGTTTTTTTGGCCTAATTCTGAATTTGTACAAAAAGTTGAAGATACAGATTTGTAGTAGAAATATTGACCCCCTACCCTCCCTACATGTTCTTTATAGGAAATTTTTTTCAACTTGAAACATTGTGATATTTTTTACTAAAAATAGTACACTTCTGTTGAAAATGTTTGTTGAATCGAAATGCAGTTTTCTTCTCTAGGTAATCATTTGAAAACAGCTCCTTTTTTAGCTCTGCCTACCTTCAGGAGATTCGTGTAATTTGCTGTCAAAGCCTCACAGCGTCAGCTTAATGTTCTTGGTTGAAGGATGTGGATAGTTCTCCTCTTAGAATAGAAAACCTTAATACAGTTCTTAATACAAAACACATAATTAGGAAGAAGTGGAATAACACCTAAGGTGCCTTCCTTTTCATTGTATAAGTTAGTAATAAGTTTTTCTTGACAAAAAGACTTTAGTAAACGTTTGAAGTAAAGAAAAGTGTATTTTAGTGTTTCGGCCTTTTTTAAGTGCTAGTTGTAAAGTGCTAGCAGTTGTAAAGGCCAGGTGATAAAGCAGATCTAGAAGTGTTTCCAAGGTAGATGCTATTAGCAGATAGTTGCATAGCAAAGACATTAGTAGTTGTTAGTGCCATTCTTGCCTTCTGTTTATTTTTGCAAATTATTTTCAACCCTTCTGTGTTAATTGAGCTGGTTCACCCTGTAGAAAGCTTTACTGACACTGCTGAAGGGTGGCACAAGAACAGGAGAGAGCTGCCAGGCTGCTGTGAGAGCGGTAGCTGTTTTAAGGTAGCTTTATCTCCGGAGGGGAAAAAAAAATACCTGTGAGACTACAGACAGACAACGGCTAAACCGTTCGACTGTTTTTCCCATCTTCTACTAATATTGAATGATTAGTAGTGGAATTGGTATTATTACTTTGAGTTTAGAGATCTTTCAGAATAGAAAAAGGTGTAGGAAGTGCACCTTCACTCGCATAGTAGAATCTCACGTGAAAGATTCCAGTGTCTCAGTGTAATTCTGGCATGAGCAAATTCAGCTATATGCATGGGGAAGGATCTCATTCACCTCAGTGGGTGAGAACGACTTATTAGTGCAGTTGATTATTTTGTTAATTCAGAAAATGGGAGTCTAATAATTTGCAACTGTTTGTTGGAGGTTCCCCCATTCACTTGTTGCAGGAGTTGAAGGTGTGAAATGCAAAATCACGGAAGAGGAAGGAGACTCATGGTTAATGCAGCTGCGTACTGCCCTGAAGGATTGAATTCTCAACCCTACTGCTGCCACAAAATTCCTTTGTAATGCAAAAGCCACTTTAATTTTGACATACCTCGTGCCTGAGTGTTTAATTTTATAGTCCTAATATTCTCTTACCATACTTTTTGTGTGTAATATAAATTCTTAATTATAACTGCTTGCAGAAAGTATAATCATGTATGTAAAAAGTTTTGGCACTCTGTGGTTGTCTTATATATAGTATTATGTGGAAGGAACAAAGCTCAGTTTCTTTCAGCAATTTAGCATTGTGTACTTTGGACTGTTTCCAACTGTTAGATTTTAGTCATTAAAATCACTGAATTAGTTTTTGTATTCTGCATTGATGTTCTGAGGAGCATTGCTGAGTGTATCATAAAATCATGTTATTAATATTGTATTACATATAGATGCTTAAAATTTAGATATACCCATGAGAATCAGACTGAGAAAGACTTACATTTAGAGAGCAAAGCTTTTGAAGCTTGGTAGATACTATGGGCATTTCTCATCTTCATGATAAAAATGTAGCCAAACTGGGCATGGATGTGGATACTTAAATGCTTTGTCCTTAAAGCTAAGGGTTTAATAATCTTGGAGTATGTGAGAAAACTTCAGTTTTGAAGTTGATATAATTTTACCTATAATGACAGCCTGGTACCACAAGATAAATAGCGTTAGGCTATTATGGTTATGTTAAAACAGAAGAAAGCAGTTCCGAGAGTGAGACAGATCCATTTAAAGTGTATTTCTAAAGTGCATATATGCAGCCTTGTCCTTCTTCAGAGGTCTTTTTAGAGTTCAGTTAAAAAAGAATATTTGCAGGTATCTGAGGACATTTTTCATATATGTTATTTTGGTATATGGCCAGAAATAGATATAGAATAATCAAAACTGTGATTTAGGTGGATTTCTGGTGTCTAGCCCCAAATAAAAAATTGTAGCCCTGTGTTGGCTGAACTTTACAGGTTCCTAGGTTTTCACTGGTAAGGTTTTCCAAACACCTTGAAGTTTTGTTCTCACTCAGAACTTCCATAATCTTGTCGCAACTAAGTATCTTGGCGTCTAAATCTGTTTACTATTCATAAATTAGGCAATCTGTAAATTAGGCATTCACTTTGTCCAAAGGCATGTTCAAACCACACCTCAGGCACACCTGTGGGATTGGACTCTGACCAAAACCCTGTGGTGACTCTCCCTTTTATTCAGGAACACAAAGGGGTGAGGAGGAAGAGGTTTTGTTGATGTCTCCTTTAAAAGAAGAAAAACAAACCAACAAACTAACAAACCCCCAAACACTAAAAATCCACTTTTCCTTGTATACAAGATGATTAAAGACTTTTAATGGGTCAAAGAGAGATACTAGGCCAGTTATTTTCTTGAAGCAAGGGACTTCTTCCATTTAAAGTTTTAAATGCCATTAGGAACTGGAAACCAGGACTTGTGTCTCATTTGGGAGCCCTTCTCCCAAATGAGAAGCATGCATGCTGCTGGTTCTGCTCTGTCCAGCAAAGGTTTAATGTTGTGGGGGTTTTTTTTCCCCATGTTCTAAAGATTGCTGCTGAGATGAGAAGTTACAAGTTGATCCATCTTCCCAGTGCAATGTGGAGCCTGCTGAGAGATTGTGGTTTGAACCCCTTCTGGCAGAGTAGAGATTGGCTTTCAGATTTCTCAATTGCAGATTACTGTTCTGCAACCCTGTGCTACTGGACAAAATGAGAGCACATCTGCTGGTGTGTTAAAAGAATATATTTGTCCTGTTTTGGTGGAAAAAGCCTAGTATGTCAAGGACAGGGACCAGGATTTTGAGTACTAAACTTACCTCTGTCCTAGACCTTCAGAAACAGGTGAAGTCATAACATCGTGTTCACTGGTTACCTTCAAGATTTGCATCTCTACTGACTTTTTGAAAAGTCTTGCTGAGTGGTGTAATTCTCACCTGGGTTCAGGACTTTAGAACTGTAGATCATATTTTATGAAATCCCCCTTTTGTTCCCTGCTGATGATCTCTTTTAGTGAAGACTATATTTTAGGGTAGTATTGCCTATTGCAGCCAGAGTAAGCGACAGAACTTAATTACTAACTCATCAGGTGACAATGTTGCTGTGGGATGTTTAGAAGAGAAGGAATATCTGGGAATGGTCTGATCGTCCAGCCTGATGTTTGAATTTTAAGTGCTTTATAGTACAGGATTGCGAACAACGTCACCTGCAGGAGATTTTTAGCTTGCAGCCCCACAAATTTGTGAATATATCTGAGTTGCTTGCAGAAGGATGATCAGAGTTCCCATAAGCATCTTACTGTCTGCTGAACTGGTAGATATGCAGAAGCTTCCGGCACTTTCTTTTAAATACCGTCGGGGCAAATGTTTGTGATCATATAGGGGCCAGGCTGGCCTGTAACAAGTGACTCTTGTAGGAGTGAGTAAGGTTAATGTGTGAATTTCTTAACATGTACATTAGAAATATTAAGAAAGTATGTATTTTTACATATTAAATTGTGATCTTAGAGAAAAAAGTATGAGATACTAAGGTGCCTACTAAAAAAGGTTACTTCAAAAAAAAAATTATATTAATACATATAATTCAAAATTCCCAATTTGGAGAATGCTGCTGCTGTTGTAAATAAAGCCTAAGTCACTATTTTTACATCTGACAAAAGTTTTTAATGACATAGTAAATATTAGTTTCTGACATTTAAGAGCATTTGATGTGTTTGATGGCTGTTTCATTGCATGTTTAATGTAATGTCGGAGACTGACTTTCTTCCTTTTGTTGCGCCTTGAGTTGTGACTATGATTGTCGTGTACCCTGACAGAATGATATCCCATCAGTTTGGCTGTGAATTCGGAGAGGGTGGCTGTGAATTCGAGAAGGTGATTGTGAATTGTAAACTCCCGTTGATGTGGTAAGGTAGAAGATTAGTAATTTTTCAGATTAATCTTGTCAGAAAAATGCCAGAGGTTTGGATTTTTATCAGTCATCCGAAAGCTTCAAGATGTACTAGGGGAAAAACTGTCTTATTAGTAACTTGGAGTAACTTTCCCAGTCCTTAGTCGCCTGAAGCTGTGTTTAAAACCTACGTATGAAGATGTAAAAAGTCAGAGAAATCAGAAATGATTTACCAAAATCTGGTTATTTCCCTTGGCTCAGTAAACAACCAAAAAATTAAAAGCTGTAGGGAATTGCCTTGGTTTTAAAGCCTGATTTCCCAAGAGAATGTGATACATATTTTTTCTCCTTGTTTTCTCTCATTCTTTTCTTATGTGTTCGCCAATGGCTTTTTGAAATCATGGACCAATTGCAATCATGTATGTTGGAGGGGTAGAAATCTCAAAGACTGTAACGTTCCTATGGATTTTTGGAAAAGAAGAAAACTGAGTAGAGAGAAACGTGTGTCACTACCCTCTCTTGAGAGAGAATGCAATGCGAATTTGGCACTGACCTGTTTTCTCAGCGTGTACTGGGTCTATGTCGGATGGGAGAACAGGAGATGGTTGTACGTGCCAGTGGGGTTTGGGGATGCAAGCAGAGAATGCGGGGCTGTTTTGGAAGGGGATGGGATCTGAGAATATCGTGATGTGTCAGAGGGACAAGAGGAGAAGAAGCTGGCGCCTCGTGAGGATGGTGGAGAAGAGAGTAGAACTGTCAGAACTGTGCTTTACTGCTGTAGAACTCTCTCCATGATAAGCTGGTAAAATAAGTTGTCCCTGTTAAGTAGAGAATTATTGTCCTGATCAGAATTAGATGACACTGTATTTCACTGACTGCAGGGTTGCCTGGCTCTTAGTTTGGTTTAGTATGTAAAATAAATCCTTCAGAAATTAAAAACAAGATAGCTTTAAGCTGAGATTAAATTCATATTTTCCTGTTGTTTCAAAGAAAAAGTGATTTTGGCATATTTGAGAAGACTAGACGTCACTTTTGGTAGGAAAGAGAAAGTATAGCTTGAGCTTAAATTTTTCCATTTAAAGACCATAGCAAATAAGTATGTGATTTCTAAGTTTTCCATCTAAAGATTTCTGCTTACACCAGTTACTGTATGAAATATGTCCATTAATAGGCAAAGAATTAGATTTTTATCTCAGCATAAGAAGACAGTACTTCCCAAATGGCATTTCTCGAAAGCTCACTCCTCTGTCTTGTATCATGGAGTTTAGTTGAAAAGCAGGAGGAGCTGGACTATTGTCTAGAATGACATCTCTCTAGTTCTTTCCCATCTTGCCTGTATTTGCATTACCTATTAATCATGCTAAACATCAGACTGAAATTTACCTCAATTTAACTCGTAAGATTTTATCGGGTCTCAGTGGAGAATTATAATGTGTCTTGCTGACAAGTTTAGAGAAATTTACTAATGGTGAAAGTAAAGAAAACTTTTTTAGCTTGATACTTTGGTTTCTAGAGAAATCCCTGCTTACTAATGACAAATACACTTCTCAAGCCTTCAGTACCCAGCATAATCTTCACAAACTTTATAGTATTCACAAATTTTAATGAATTAGTTAAATTTATTAAAATACTTCAGTTTTAAAATATCGTAATGGACTGCAAAATAGTTAAAGCGGCTTTGACTCCTGCTTATTTTAAAGTAGTTTTCATAGTTAACAACAAATATTCTAAAGGAAACTGGATTTTCCTCTGACTGTGATAAGAGCAAGTAGCAACATGAATCACAGCTTCCAAGAACTGTCAGAATAGTAATGCAGATTCTCCACACACACACTTTCTTCGCTGTCAATTTTAATATGGTAATGTGATTTAATAGAAGTTTTTCTTGCCGTCCACAGCAGCAACATTCATTATATGTAATCAGGCTACTTACTAGCAGTTGCGTGGTTGAGAATGAAACTAATGTTTGGACATAGCATGATAGTTCCAATGATAACCTCTAACATCTTGGCAATTTTGCATAAAGTGTGTTTTCTGAAAGTGTTGTAGTTGTTAAAACACTGTACTTAATTTTTTCTTTAAATTGTTTTTTCCCCCAGCTCAGTTAAGCATTAGTTAAACATTTTGTGCTGCACTAAAGCTTTGCATGATGTTTCATAGATAATAAGATACAGTTCCGGCCTTGAAGAGCTTGTGATCTGGATTTCACTGACATAGAAAATGAGGAGAATGACCTCAGAAAGGGGGACGAGGATTCAAATGAGTAAGTGAGTCATAGTGAGTGAATTAAGTTGCCGTTTCTAAGAACAAAATAAGGTAGATCAGCAAGGAGGAAGATGAGAATATAGAAGCGAAAGGCAGCATTAGAGCAAGTCCAAATAATATAGGGATTTGAAGGAAAAGAGGGGAAAATGTGTTGTTTTGCAGACCCCGGAAAGCATATTAAAATCAGTTCTGAATCAACATGAAGAGTAACTAGAAGGTGTTAGGAAATGGGGTAGGAAAGGTACATAGAAACTTATCAATTATGTGGGTGAGTTTGGCTTTTATGAAGGAAAAAAGAGGTGAGACAGGAAAAGGACTCGAGAATGTGCTGGTTTGATCAGTTTGGCGGGAAAGTCAGGACACAGATTCTAGTACTAAGAATTTTTTTTAACCCCTTAACTTACTCTTCATAGGAGTGACAAAACAACAGGCAATCATACCTGAATATTCAATTGCACGCATTCATATTGCTCTGTTACTACCTCTTTTTGCACCTTATTTTTGTATAAACTGGAGGACTTTTTATAAGTTTCAGTTCAGTTGAGATGGGGTTTTGGAAGCCTCCAAGATCAAAGGTAATTGAGGCACTATCACTTTATCCAAGTCGAAAAGTTCACAAACCTTTTTTTCATTAAAATAACTGAAATTGTTTTTCAAACTGGTAGTAACTCGATATGGACAATTAAATCTGTGGTTGATTTATATTGAGTTATGTTAAACTGCTGCTGGCATAAAAAAATTAAAATAATCTCTCATAAACTTGTTATAGATTGTTTTTTTAAATTGCACCTAGGCACTTTTCCTGCCCTATAGAATATAGCTTGCTGTTTCTTATCTATATATTGGTATTTAATTCAAAATGCATTTCTAACATTTTACTGTATAGAAAAATAGATGAGTAGATGATAATGATCTATCTTTCTTATCCTTTGGGACTTATCCAGTAGACCTCCTTCAAACGCTGGCGTTCCTCTTCGCCAGCTTGACAGCCCCTTTCTGTGTTGTATGTGCTGGGGAACGCAGTGGTAAAGAACAGGGAGGTTTGGAGTTGCTTTCTTTGTTGTCTTATGCTGAAGGAAATCTGACTCTCCTTGTATAGGATGGAAGGAAATAGATTTATGTATACCTTAAAGGACACACTAAGCCACGTGGGGGTGCTGAATGGAAAATATCAGTAGGGATAACTAACAGTAGTTTTCCCAGCAGGGTTGTCAGCAGTGAGATTATAGTACTAAACAGGTGCATGTGTTTTTAAAACACAGCACAGTGTGTAGGAATGCAGAATTTGCGATCTGTGGTAGACAGGGAGCTATTCTTTGTGGAATAAGTAGACTGTGTATAGAAATCTCTATTGTATATTTAGCCTCTGCTCAGTACAGCTTAGTGAAATTAATTTTTCACTAGTGAGGAGGAGATATTTCTTAGGCTGTTGTGTACCATGTTCTCTGAGAGTTTTAAAATGTGTTCTGATGTAGATCACATGTCCTGTTTGAACCATAATACACACACAATTAAGATTGTATTGATGTATTTTCTTTCCAGAAATGTGCCTTGTGTAGTATTGGTATTTTGCAAGGTAATGATATACCCCAAAGCAGTTACAATAACTGTTTGGAGGTGATGTTACAACTGTAACTTCAGCGTTACCATTAGGCTGTTGGATTTGTTTCGCAGATCTGGATTTCGGGCTGTGCCAGAACAACATAAAAGGTGGTATGCAATTTGGATGTTATCGTTCCTGTGTATTTGCTTCATTATGTTGAATAATGTGTCCAGTTCTGGAGCTCTGCGTCCAGTTCTGGAGCCCCTACTACAAGAAAGATATGGACATGGCTGGAGCGTGTCCAGAGAAGGGCCAAGAGGATGATCAGAGGGCCGGAGCCCCTCTCCTGTGAAGACAGACTGACAGAGTTGTCAGAGTGGGGGTTGTTCAGTCTGCAGAAAAGAAGGCTCCGAGGAGACCTTATTGTGGCCTTCCAGTATCTCAAGGGGGCTACAGGAAAGCTGGTGAGGGGCTTTTTAGGATGTCGAGTAGTGGTAGGACTAGAGGGAACAGATTAAAGCTAGAGATGGATCGGTTCGGATTGGACTTTAGGAAGAAGTTCTTCCCCATGAGGGTGGTGAGACACTGGCACAGGTTGCCCAGAGAGGTGGTGGAAGCTTCATCCTTAGAAGTGTTCGAGGCCAGGCTGGATGGGGCTCTGAGCAACCTGGTCCAGTTGGAGATGTCCCTGTCCATGGCAGGGCGGTTGGAACTAGATGATCTTTAAGGTCCCTTCCAACCTTGACAATTCTATGATTCTATGAATTGAAAGGTGAAATTGTGGACAGTTCAAGGATGGATAAAGTGACTGAAATGGCAGGAGAGAATCAGAGAGCAGCCATCAAGGACTCACCTCTAAAAGTTTCTTTGAACGGATTTGTCTTTATAGAACTGTGGGATTTTTTGTTGTTGTTTTTCAGAAGACTGTGCCAAAGACAACTTTTACTCAGATGACATCACATTTGGACTACTAACACTATCCACCCACTCTACAAGGCACAATGCATTTCTAGGTAATTTAAGTAAGTATGTAGATTTTATTGCTACCAGAACAGTAATGCATTAAACAGAAACATCTCTTTTTTCAACCTCGGGCAAGGTAGACATTCCATTTCAAATTGAGATTGAAATTAATGTTGTGTGGGGGCAAGAATAAGCTTCAAATAAGCTTTTAATAAGCTTTCATGCTGTACACCGAAGCACAGAATGAAACAGTTGAACTAACTGTACCTGAGCTGCCTTGGAAACTAGAAGGAAAAAAAGAAGCCAAACCAACCTCATGATGACACTGTCCCCAGCAATGAAGTGTGTTAATGTGGCCCTGTGGTTTCTGGAGACTCTCCCAGGGATGAATAAGTATACGTATTCCAATGCTCACAGATTTTTTTCTTTTGTTTTGTTTTTTTCCACAGCTACTCTTGTTAAAGTGTAGATGGGATTAATACCCCTTTAATGTAAGAATATATAGAAGGCCAAAGAATGCATTTTAATAGATCCTAGTAGCAAAATCTCTGTTCACATGTCATCTTATTTGAGAAAGGGTTGCATCTGCTCACTTCCTTGATTGGACACTATGTACTATCCATCTGAAGATGGGCCAGGAGGTGCGGATTTTCATCTTTGCAAGATTTGTGCTTGTCTTATCTAGCAGTAAGGTTACCGATTGCTTTCTGCATCCATGGTCATGCAAAGACAAGCACAGAACAGACAGGGTGGTTTGTTTCAGGTTTGTCTTCTGAGCTGCAAAGAGGTTTGGATTTGATGTGTGATTAGGATCACGGCTGTGTCCCTCTCTGTCCCTCTGTGTGTGTTTATATGCTTTTTCTTTCTAGGTAGATATTATTGTTAGTTTTTTTCAGATGTTCCATTGTTTTTTTTGACTGGATCATAAAAAAACCCTAGAAACTGATCTATTTAGGTAGATGAGACATTGTGCCAATCTCACAGAAACTGGTTTATTTTGTCTTGCTGTCAGCCTTCCTGTGTTCCTAGTTGCTTGTCATGCACTGGAGATGTTTGATCGTGCATGAAGTTTGGTTGTGAATGGAGTTACAGGTAGCAGAGCTTGTAGTTAATGTAGTTAATGACGCTTGACACTTTCTATTCTAAGACTCGTATAATTTAGCAAGACTTAAATCACTGGGGTGTAATTCTTTGCATTATAAATCTGCTTCAGCTAAAATTTTGCCGAAAGTCAGCCTGTGTCTGAGAATGAGATGAGGGGGAGGAATGCTCTGTTCTCTTGATTCAAAATGCAGTATAAATCCTACCACTGGAAGGATAAAACACGTCCATATGTTAGAGAAAGGACTCAAAGGTTTAAGCAGAAACTTAGAACTGTTTCAGGCTAATTTTTTTTTTCCATCCCAAACTGTTACATTAGGTGACATGATAGATTTCTGAAAATTTGGTTTGTTCAGTGATTTACCTAAATCTGTTTCATCTGTCCAAATCAGATGAGGTGGTTATTCCAAATCCTTTTAGTCAGTACCAGACAGAGCTACTGAGCGTGTTCTAGCTGAACTGTGAGAGGCAAACAGGCCTAATCTCCTCTACTCCATCATAATGTCAGATACAAACACTGAGTAAGGAGACTTTCTTCTGCACTCCTTGTGCTACTCCTTAACCTCACTCCCTATCTGCTGTTGATGCTGCCCATCAAATGCTGCTTCAGTAGTGTATTTCTCTAACCTGCACTTTCAGCTTTTCTGTATTCTTTGATTTTTCTTCTTTATTGCTGCTCTTGTATTTAGGACAGATCATAATAAAATAGATCATTTTGAACAGTCTGTACTGTGTGTGGTTGAAAGTTACAAAAGACTTCTTTTTGAGCATCCTGAAAACTTAATGCATGCTCTGCATCTTTGGTGTTGCTTTTCAAGTAACCTTTTTAGACTACGAGGGCCTGCTTTGGTTTATTAAGAATTTGTGTTTTCCCTGGCATACTTCAGCTTAATTTACTGCTTGTATCACTTGGCCTGTTTTCCTTCACCTTTCCATTTTCATTAGTCCTTTTACTTGTGTTCTTCCTCAGAATTTTGTTGTGGATTTTGTGCTGAAAATCCTCAGTTTATAACTGCTTTTGATTTATAGGACTTTTCTATATACTTACAAAAATACTTTAATAACTTTTTTCTTAATGGTTTTCATAGAAGTGTGGAAAACAAAAAACTAAATGGAGAGAAAATACTTTTGACACTGGTTCGTAGAAATGGAAGAGAGGTGAAAGTTCTCATACTCTTTCTCACTGACTTGCTTGCATGTTTGAGTGTTTGCAAAACTGCCTTTGTGCTCCTCTGGAAACGTGCCCACTGCTTGTGCAAAACCACATACACTAAGGAGAACAGTGAAATCAAACCACTGCCTTATTCTCATTTGTTCGTATACACCATCTGTAGAAATGCAAGTAATAAGGAGTAGCAGCAGCACAATCAGAGCCCACCCACAAGGAATGGGAAATGTATCACAGGGCAGTTAATTAGCTTGGCTGTAATTATTGTGTCTGCTTTGTCTTTCACACTGAAGACAAATTGCAACTCATTAAATCAAAGTTTGTTTAATAGGGTATAGTGAGCTAATGATCTGAAAATGGTCTCTTGGTTCCTAACAGATTTAAGGGGAAAAAAAAGATTGTTTCTGAGCAAGCTATGAGATTATCCTAGGTTTCACATTTGGATCAGAGGAATTGACGTAAATTAATGAAATAAGGTTGTGGAGTTGCTGACCAATGCAAAGGTATGCCCTGGGCCAGACAAAGACGGAGAAGAGGTGCCTTGTGTGAGAAATCAGCACCCTGTATCTAAAGATCCAAATTGCGAAACAAACGAAGACAGACTTACAAGACAGGGTGGAGACATCTAGTTCCACTTTCTTTTGCTGAAACTAGAGTTTATAGTGTGGAGGATGATCTTAATATTTCCCGTTTCCACCCATGCCTTTTGCTTATTATAGGACTGCACTGAACTTCCTTTTCAAATATTTGAGGATTTTTGTGTTGAAATGACTCAAGAGTGTCTGGTGTTCCTGAGTTATGAAGGTTGGAAACTGTGTTCAGTACAGGAGTAAATGAAACAATTTATTGCTTCTTAGGTTTTCATGGATTAAAAATGTAGTATTGATTCATATTAGAATTCTATAATTGCTTAACAAGGTTTAAAAATAACAAGTTGTGTTTAATGGTGATGAAAATTTCTGCTAACTGATTTTTTGTTATTAAGATTAGAATTACTTACAGGCACTGGGTTTTGCTTTGAAGCTCAGGTTCACACGAAAGGAAGTTTCTGAAGTTACACAGATTGTCTTTATACTTAAAATTTTCAGTTTTTGTGCATGTGAAAGTTTGCCTAATGTTGTCTTGTGGTTTGCTTATTGTTTTTCTTGAAAGACGAATTTTTTTTTTAGGATTTGCTTAAAGAGGTCTGATTTTCGTTTTCCTCTAAATTTTAGCAAATGCAGAGTGAAGCCCATTCTTTCATTTGCAAAAATATTCTGGAAAATTACTTGGATGTTGTAAATTGAATGTCGGTGAAACTCGGTGAGTTTCTGAACATTTTTATTATTCTAAGCGACTCATGAGTTGTGTGTGACAAAGTCCTGTTTAAACTTACAATGCTAAGAGAAACTTTGGCATTTAACCTAAAATCTAAAAGATTAAATTATTATGTAAACATAGCTCAGAAAGGGGGGGGGAAAAAAGGACAAATATTAAGTAATTTATTCCTAGCTTTACTCTTAAGGTAAAAAGCTGTGTATACACCCAATATATTTTTATTTAGTGTTTCTGTAGTGAATTTCTTTCACAACATAAGTTGCTTGAGTAGTTTGTCTTAGCATTTCTGTATTCTTGTGACTGTTCTCTGAGGTGATGTTTAGAACCAGGCTAATTTCTGTCTTACAGTAGACTAATATTAAATCATTCATCTGATTTTTTTTCTCAGTTCACCTAGTTGCTTAGCACTGGATTTAGAGATCAATTTGAATGATGGAAGCAAACACATGTTCAGCTTTAATCCTTTTAAATTGTAATGGTAGTGCTTTCATGCCTGTCTCAGCCTATGCCATCTGAATTTCTGAATAAAAAACAACACTGACAGCCCTGTCTGAAAGTTCAGAGGTGCCATATTTAATAGCACAGGCAGTAAGAGGAAATAAATAAATAAATGAGGAAAAAAATGAAATAAATAGAGGGGAACAATAAAAGAAGTAAAATATTTAAGGGGGGGAAGGGCATAAAAGAAAGAGTGAAGAAATGAAGAAAATGGAAATGAAGCCAAAGTGATAGAAATATCCAGTTTTATGTCTTATGCTGAATTCTGAAACAGGGAATATAAATTATTTTTGTGATAGCCAGTAGATTGCCATGTACCATGGTAGCTTTGTTTGTTTTATTGTGGTGAGGTGTTAGGAGCAAAAGGTTACAGAGTACTTCTAGAGTGTTTCAGTGCCCTCAGCTATTCTCTTTTGTGAGGTGACACCTGATTTGGTTAGCCTGGTTTGGAAAGGTAGGATGTAACTCCAGTGTACGCGTTACCATTTTGGTCTGGATTGTTAATACATTTTGGAGAAAATCTCTAAATTCTCTCCCCTTACCACATACTTGCTGAGGGTGTTTGTTCCTTTCCCGGAAAACTAGTTTGTAAGTTCTGTTGCAGTTTCAAAGTGCTCTTCTGTCTCTACTGGGAACGTACAGGTCCAAATCAATTATTAAATCCCTAGAAAACTTTGAGTTGCCTGTGTGATGGTGGCGTTCGCTTCTGGAGACTAGATCAAATCTAATCCAAAAATAAACTGTCTTGAACAGCTAGCACAGGAGTGTCAGCACCAGCTCCTTTGAGCTGGTTCCAATTACTTACTAGCGGAGACAGAGCCAGAGTTGTTCTCTGTGGTTATAGGTCAGTAGATGAGGACAGTGAGTATCTGTGATATCTATCTATTCTACAAATCCTATAATAAGTTTTGATACTTCACAACTTACAAAGTGCCACAAATGCTCTTTGCAACTTTCCTTAATGCAAACTGCCAAGGAAACAAATAAATAATACAAAAGTGACAATGAATCAAATGACTGAATTGTAGTTGCCTTTTGAAATTTTTACGGGTTAGTAGGTTTCTTCTCCTTGCTTGTATTCTTAAATATGAGTCTTATGATTTCTTTCCTTTCATAATTTTTATTTAGGCTTCTAAAATTTGTATGCTTCACATTCCAACTATTTTACTTGAGCTGCTCATCTGCACTGAAAAAACCTAAGTCCAGTGTTTTATTGCAGTCATTAAGTAGGAGCACAATAAAAAATGAGAACGTATGGTCTTCACAGGTGTTTGCAGTTTTTACCCTCTTTCTGTGCATTGAGCTGTCATGAACCAAGATAGATTTATTATTTTTTGTTTTCCCTGCTCTGAATTCCTCAATTTGAGGTTGTAGATGACAGTTGTTAAGGTTTTAAAATTTTAAGTAGTGTTTAGTTGACATTGTTAAATCATTTTATCGTGAAGTAGTGGTTGTAAGAGTTCTCGCTGTCTGCCCAGTATAATTTTAAGTTCAGAGATTCCAAAGAACTTTGCACACTTACTGCTAGTGTAATATCCCACATTTCTGAACCAGTTATTAGAGCAAA
The DNA here is from genome assembly GCF_000703405.1 of Apaloderma vittatum. Lineage (NCBI taxonomy): Eukaryota > Metazoa > Chordata > Aves > Trogoniformes > Trogonidae > Apaloderma > Apaloderma vittatum. The sequence continues at coordinate 16,122 of NW_009731031.1, forward strand.
CCTCAGTTATACTTGTTGTTTAGTAAAACTTTGCAGAATCTAGCCCTTAGCTTTCAGCATTTTTTCAAGAAAATTTCCAAGATTCAAGTAAGATTTGTATTAATAAGGACATTAAACCAACAGACCTTTAGATGATTCTTTTAAAAATAATTATATTAAGCTTGTATCTGTACAAGTATCAGCAGCATTTTGGAGCTTTTTTTATTACATCCAGTGATTTTTTTCAAACGAAATTATTTGCAATGCTATTTAAATTGCCTTCAGTTTAGTCTATTCCTTCATGTTGTAACTAGCATGAATGTGTTGTGAAAATAAGCATATTTTGTTCTCATAGACTTAAGCATCTCTCCATTCAATCTGTGTAATGCTTTCTAGAGGAGTGATTATTACTGCCACAGGGAAGTGATTGAGTTGCCATCCCTTTAAAAGATGTGTAGGTGCAGTGCTTAGGGAAATGATTTAGTGGTGGACTTGACAGTGCTAGGTTAACGGTTGGAATCAGTGACCTCAAAGGTCTTTTCCAACCTAAACAATTCTGTTATTTTCTAAAAAAAACCCTAATGCGTTAAGTAAAAATCAAAAATTAGTACTTGGCTCCTTCTTATAGCAGCTTCAGGAGGAGGCCTCATTGAGGCAGGTATAAGCCTCGATTTAAAAGGAAGAAGAATACTGAGATTCAAAACATGAGATTTGTAAACCAGCAAGTTATGAAGAGTCCTCATTATTTTAAGTAGTCTTGTCTTATGATTATTGCTCCGTTACGTTGAAGTATATGTTTCATTTTGACTCCATTTGCATGTTTGTTAATGTGTTAGACATAGGTAAACTATTTCAACCTTTAATGTATGCTTAAATACAATACAGATGTTTTCACTAGCCTGTTAGTATGTGACTGCAGCATGTAATTTGTAATAATTTCAGGATTTCCTGTGAATATTGATAGCTTTTGGAATCCCATTCCTTAATACCAGCGTTAAATAGACTGCTAGCTAGATCTAGGTCATTGAAACCATATTCACAATATTCTGAGCAGAAAAGAATTGCCATTGAAAGGAAAACCTGATTATAGTTCTCCTTTTTGATAACTGATGTACTAATTGAAAATTGGGGTAGCTGTTGTGCCTTTATAAATACTTTCTTAGTGTTACTTTTCTGGACTTAAGTGCTCGATGATCCAGGTCACACTCTGTTAATAAAGTGGGAAGATAGCCCGAAAGGGGATGGGTTACCCCCATTTGTTTTGCTTTAAGATAACAATTGTAATTACATGTAGTACAACTTGATTTTTAACTAGGTTTTGCTTGCTAGTTGAGATGGTAGTCTGTTAAGCAGTCCTAATTTTAGCATCTTGAGCAACAGTCTGGAAGGGAAGATTCTAAATGTTTGCAAATAAAATACGGTGATACTAATTTGGGAGGTGTTGAGAACTTGAGAGTGCAGAGAAGGCTTTGAGGGGCAAGAAGGAAGCATACCGAGACGTGTCTTGGTAGAGAGAAAGAGTGTGATCTGATCATTCTGTGAAAGAAAAGCTTGAGAAATGGTAGAAGAGAAAAAGAAAAAAAGCTGTTGAAACGTCTTTGAAGTCGTCCAAAGGTAGTGAATATGGTCCCAGGAAGTTGATAGGATTTTGTGTTGAGTGTTGTAGATGGTAAAAAGGACTAGTAGTTCTTACATAAATAACTTAGAGGACATGTTTGAAACTTTTTAAAATTTATATGGAAGCATCAGGACAGAATCTGAATTTCCAAAAATACAAAAAGGAGATGAATTTGTGACCTTTTTTCTCCCCCGTAACCTAATCTTTAAAATTTTTATCTCAAATATGGTAGCAGCAATGCTTAAATGTTTTGTTCTGATTTTCTCCTACCTAATTATTTTTCCTTTTCCTTAAAAATTCTGCACTCATATTATGTTTTATGTCTTTCAGTCAGTATCATGATCTTAAAATATTTTTGCAAGAGCTTGGGTTGTGAAAACTAATGACAGATTTTTAGTCTGGAAGGTCCTGGAAACCTTCATTAAAAGTAACTTCAGTTACTTCATTAAGAAGTAATATTGTCATCATAATTAGTCAATTTACAATTAAATTGAATGACTCCAACATTTCGAAGATCATACTAACCTATGGGAATAAATAATTTGTTGGTGGCCTTTCACTGCTTCTTTAGTGACCCTCAGAAGGTGAATTCAGTAGGTTTTCTGGGTTTGCTTAGTCTGCACAAGCTCTGAAAGTTTCTGTTCATGGCAGTAGCAATCCAGAAAGGAGTGCATGCTGCTGCTGCTCAGGAAAATGAAAGAGGAATTTGAGCAACTTTTATATCTACATAAATTGATGGTGTTTTAGAGATATGGAATGCTAAAAAGCAGCTGGTTAAATGTAACAGGGCTACTTCAAACTATAATTTTCCTTTGAAACATGTTCACTGAACATTCAGAAATTCAGTTGTGTTCAGTGCTCTAATATTTGAATGCTTAAAGATGTTATTTTTTTATTTCCATATATATAAGAATATATATGCAGAATGATTGCAGTAAAACTACATTGTTAGAGTTGCCTTTATATGCTTTTGTACTGCTGCATTTCTGTTTCTTCTTGGTTCCTGCAGTACTGTTTCTTTTGTTAAAATAATACACCATCTTTCCTGCCTGAGCAAGCCCAATTATTGACTAAATGTTGGCTAATGCTCCATTTCCTTTTGATTCTTGTATGTAGCAGGGTGGTGAGAGAATACTTAATATCTGTCCCCAAAGTGGTTACAAAGTGTTTTGCCAAGAGTTTCGAAGGACAAGAAAAGTAAAGTTTTTCTGTCTCGGTTTTTGTCCATTCTTTAGCCAAGGCAACAGTTAAGACATTTTCTTTCTGTGCCAATTGCAAAACTTTTTAATTTTGTTTTGTTTTTTCTCTATCCTGTTAAGGCCCTTCTTGCCTATATAATCTGAAGAACTTGTCCTGTATCTTGTGTTTTGCAATCACTGTGATTCCAGTTGAGCCTGGATTTTTATATTGAAACTTCTGACAAAAGAGTAACTCTAGTGTTTTGTTTAATGAAATTAAGTAGTGCTATGAAGACACTTGGAATTCTGTAATTTCTTTATTGAGGTTTTATTTGATGTATAAACTCACTTTTTGTGTAACAGGGAGTTGAAGGAAGAACTGAAGATTCTACTGGCAGGCACCAGAATTTTAGAAAAGTAAGTCTTTAGTTTTGTTAAATCTTGGTAACCTTATGAATATAACAGTACACATGCTAATGCAGGAATGGGTTTGGCCACATCTTTTTTTGAATACGTTGAAATTGGTAACTTCTTGTTTTGTTGTATTCTGATTTTCTACTACCTAATTATTTTTTTCTTTTGTTGTCACTTTCTGGTCCCCAGGATGATGTGGAGGACTTCTAGGTGAAAGGGGTGGGGACAGGCAGGGAGGAGGAGCTGCATGTTTCATAATTTTTGCCTTGGACTGTGCTTCAGTGTTGGAGCTTAAAATGTTCCTACTCGCTCATTTGATGGAAACGTGAATGTGAAATCTCAATTCTTTCTTTTTAAAGATGCTTTCCAGTGAAGTGCACTGCCTACTCTCTTCTTCAGGCAGTCGAACAGTCCGCTCTTCACAAAACCTTTGCAGAATAATTTAGTTGCTTGTGAGTCATCCGCGCTAGGAGACCTATGCATCAGCAGCGCTTCCACAGCTGCACAAATCCAGGATTGTGCAATCAACTTGGCCTGTCACTAATTTTTTTTAAAATGTTTTATTTACCTGTTTGCATTACTGCACGAGATGGATAATTAAGTTTCAAATTAAATATTAGCTTTCTGAAACACCTGTCACTTGTTCTTGGGTGTTGCTGTTAGCAACTGCCCCGATCTCTTTTTATATATGTCCATTTGGTACAATTGTACAGTGCCAAGAGTTACAAATAGCTGCTGATGGTATAAATAATTCATTCATTAACTTTTCTTAGTTTCATATTTTTCCTTTAGGTGAATGTCTTTGTATAAGTATGTGTGCTGAGAATCATCTTAAAACAGTCACAATTCATGCTAATTAACATGTCATTTGACAGATAGATAACTACTTAGCAACATGACAGGTATATATATTCCTGTGCTTTACATTTTGCTAGAGTTTCCCATTGACTCTAAGGCTGAATTCTGGATCCACGAGTCTGGATCAGTGTATATAAACAAACTGCATTCTGCCTAGAAATTTCGTTTGTCATGGGTTGCCACATGAGGTGCAGCAATGCATGAGAGAGTACAGATGTTTCATTTAAATATGAAGCAGACTTCTCAAGTAGTAGCTATAATGCTCCCTTCTGTGAGCACAAATGTGAATCTCATTTTTCCTAATTTCACGCATTGTGGAGGTCAGCATGAAATGGCACTGTTGCCAAAAGATATCTAACCTGGTGATTCACTGCTTCCCCTTCCCGTGTGCCAACACAGCTTTTGAGCAGCCATATGGTGAAACAAATGGAGTTGATTTAGCTGAATGAAACAGGATTTATGTTAGTTTTAGACTTGACCAGTTTAAGGCTCTGTAGGCAGTGTGATCACAGATACTAATGCAAGCAAAAGAAAGGGAAGTTGGTACTGGTATGGAAATGAGTGGTCAAAGTAATGATCAAAGGCTAACGGGAAAACTTGTAGCTTGACCAATGAGCTTAGCAAAAGCGCTTACAAGTTTGAGTAACAGTGTGAATTGCCTGTTACCTGCACAGCCTATGTTTATATTGGTCTTGTTATCTTACATGTAGTAATTCTTTACCTGTGGACTGGTTAGAGGAAGTACTTACTCTGTTTCTCCCGCATCCTAGGTGAGTACCCTGTCTCTGAGTTAGGAATAAGTCTTTGTTTCCTGAAAAACCAACCAAACAAAAAAACCGCATAAAACACTTGAGTTCAGTTCATTGAGTTGTCTCACATAGCGTGCTGCTTTTCCTCTGCCCCCTCCACCCCTTTTTAACGTGTGCGTAACTGAGAAGTGGTAAGATGTTTCTGGATGTGCTAGGTAATGTTATCTTAAAGGAAAAAAGTTGTTGACATGAAATAGTTGATTGTCCCTTAAAAGGTAAGGTAAATTATAAATTAAGCCAAACTCATACCTGTATCCTTAACATTTCTCCTAAATTGACTCTAAAAAGCATTGGGTGCAGGAATAACTCACGTAGCGTCTTACAGACCCTCTTGGCCATCTGTTAAGTTCTTGGATTTCTGAAGATTTTAGAATGCAATAGTGACAACAGAACAAGAAATTTTGACTGAAGCTTTTCCCAGATTAGTCAGTACTCTTTATGTTTAAAGGCTCATTTGGATATATAAGCTAATAAATCTTCATTGGGTAGATTTTTCTGGTCTACGATAGAATTTTGGAAACATTAATATCTGTGAATATGCACATGCATACTAAAAGTCTGGCAGTCAGGTTGCTCAGCTAACATGCAGGTTCATGTTTTTCTGTAAGGTTAATTGTAGTAGATAGACAAGTGTTGTTCCAGTAGTAATAATAATTGTAAAGTCTTGTTTTATAAATTTAAATATGAATTTATATCAGCACTGAGCAGAAATTTTGCATGGAGTGGAAGAAGAATTTAGTTGGTGTTATTTTGCTTTGAATGTGTGGTAATTATGTCTGTCGAATTTGATAGTGGATTTGTTTCCAGGAGAGTTTTCAAAAAATAGTTTACTTTGTATATCTCTACATACTTTCCTCTTATTACTGGGGTAGAGGAAAAACAATGTTTAACTCTTTGATCTAATTTATTGGTGAATTTTCATGTATATTTTTCAGCGTTTAATAAATTTTTCCTCTTTGGTTGGATTTATTAGTATTTTTGGTGTTACTTATGATCTGAGGAGTATGTGACAAACAATTTTAGATGAGTTGTTGTTTAAACTAACATCTCTATCTGATGTAAAACATGTAATATTGCTGATGCTGTGTTTCATAAATATGAACATTTGTAAATGAATGAGTAATTTCAAAGTGTTCTTAACTCCGGGATATATCTATTGCTACCCCATTTTGAAGTTTTTTCCTTAAATTTCTGTTTATATTGAGAAATAATCAAACAAAGAACTTTGGGTTTTTGTTTTGTCATCTGGTAACTTTATTCTGTAGAAAATCGTAATTTTGTACGTAACAGATAATTTTGTGGGATAACATGAATATTCAGTGGGGATTTAAACTTTTGAGCATACGCGCGTGGTCTCTTTTCCTCTCCTGAACTTCTGAGAAAGCCCTGTGAATTGTCTGCCTTCGCAGTTCCATTTAAGATGCTGAAAGAAAGAAGCTGAGATTTTATTTGTTCATTGTAAAATGTACCAAGTTTAGATGCCTTCTGTGAGAGGAAGTAGCAGACTCCCCAGATTTTACACCATCTACAGCACATTTTCCACAGCACAGTGAGCCTTAGTTTAGGATCTTCCTGGATGCAGGTTGTTTTTGCACAGAAAGGAAATGGAGATTCATAGAGATGTGAAGATTTTCAGGTTTAAATTGTAACGCTAACTAGCTAGCTTCTCTTGATTAAAACTCATATCATGAAGTACCATTTTGTTTAATGTTTTCTTGCATTGGATTTTTTGTGTGTGTGTGTGTGTTAAGCGTCATTTAAGGCTGCAGTAGGCGTATTTTTCAGCTAAACTGTATTTTAGATGTGCAGACACAATGCATACTCTTAAGAGTCACCCATGGTTCCCTGGTTACAGATCCAGCAGTGGCAGATGTAGATAAGGGGTTCCTGCTCCTCTTTGTAGAGGGGCGTACTGTTCCTCAGCTGTGCCATTTTTTCAAAGGTACATGAAGCCACACTTTTTAATAAGAACAAGGTAAAAAAGACTACCTTTAAAAATTGATTGATACGTGCGTTCGTTTAGACACATCATTTCACAGATGTGCTTCAATGCGTGGCCAGAACTGAAGGGGTGCACAGCTCCAGGGAGAGCCAAGGAAGGGTGGCAAGAATCAGGGTGGAGTCTTATATAAATGAGTGCAAGTGGAATCATAGCATGAAGCTGCAGTCTTTCTCTTGTACAGACTAGTTGCACAGGATTTACAAGCATTATTTCTGCCACACTTAAGGCTTTGTTAATGAAGGAGAGGGATCTCCAGTAAGGAACTGTGAATACAGAGGACCAAGAATATATTTTAAATGAGAATACAGAAGAATAGCAATTGTTTCTGAGGGCCAGGCAATTAAAAATTGCCTTTTGAATTTATCTGATAAACTTAGTCAGGTTTGTACTATTTTTTTATTATGCTTTTATGATTTTCTGAGACAGGTAACTTGTTCACTGACAAACTCTGAAAATCGATATTATAATCGCTTTCTTTTACTATAGAATCATTAAGGTTGGAAAAGACCTCTAAGATCATCAAGTGCAGTCATCAACTCAATACCACCATGACCACTAAACCATGTCCCGAAGTGCAATGCCTGCACATGTTTTGAACGCCTCCAGGGACGGCGACTCCACCACTTCCCTGAGCAGCCTGTTACAATGCTTCATCACTCTTCAAGTAAAGAAATTTTTCCTAGTATGTAGTCTAAACCTCCCCTGGTGCAACTTGAGGTTGAGAGAGGTCCTCCTGCCCCTCTACTCTGCCCTGGTGAGGCCACATCTGGAATATTGTGTCCAGTTCTGGGCCCCTCAGCTCAAGAGAGACAGGGAACTGCTTGAGAGAGTCCAGTGCAGAGCCACAAGGATGATGAAGGGAGCGGAACATCTCCCTTGTGAGGAAAGGCTGAAGGAGCTGGGTCTCTTTAGCTTGGAGGAGGCTGAGGGGTGACCTCGTTAATATTTATAAATATGTCAAGGGGGAGTGTCAGGAGGACAGAGCCAGATTATTCTCAGGGATGTCCAATGACAGGACAAGGGGCAATGGATACAAGCTGGAACACAGGAGGTTCCACAAAAACATTAGGAAAAAACCTTTTCCCTATGAGGGTGACGGAGCCCTGGCACAGGCTGCCCAGGGAGGTTGTGGAGTCTCCTTCTCTGGAGACATTCAAACCCCGCCTGGACGCGTTCCTGTGTGACCTACTGTAGGTGATCCTGCTCTGGCAGGGGGGCTGGACTAGATGATCTTTTGAGGTCCCTTCCAACCCCTGACATTCTGTGATTCTGTGATTTCTTCTCATCCTGTGACTTGTTACTTGGGAGCAGAGACCAACGCTCACCTTGTTAAAACCTCCTTTCAGATAGTTGCAGAGAGCAATAAGGTCTCCCATCAGTCTCCTCTTCTTCAGGTTAAATAATCCCAGCTCCCTCAGCCGCTCCTCATTAGACTTTTTCTCCAGACCCTTCACCAGCTTTGCTGCCCTTCTCTGGACCTGTTCCAGCACTTCAGTGTCCTTTTTGTACTGTGGTGCACAAAACTGAACACAGTACTTGAGGTGTGGCCTCACCAGTGCCAAGTAAAGGGGCACAATCACTTCCCTACTCCTGCTGACCACACTGTCTCTGCTACAGGCCAGGATGCTGTGGCCTTCTTGGCCACCTGGGCACTCTGCTGGCTCATGTTCAGCCGGCTGCACACCAGCACCCCCCGGGTCCTTTTCTGGCAGGCAGCTTTTCAGCCACTTCTCTCCAAGCCTGTAGCACTGGCTGGGATTGTTGTGACCCAGCTGCAGGACCCAGCACTTGGTCTTGTTAAACCTCATACAGTTGGCCTTGGCCCATCAATCCAGCCTGTTCAGATCCCTTTGCAGAACCTTCCTATCCTCGAGCAGAGGGACACTCCCACCCAACTTGGTGTCATCTGCACACTTACTGAGGGTTAAATCTTTGGTAATAATTTGAAAGGGGCACATAAACAACACCTCAGGTATCTCCAAATGTAGTGAATTTGGGTCCCAGAAGGAAAAGGTAATACAGGCAGAAAAGGATCCTGGAAAACGATGGAGTGGAAAAAAAACCTAGTAAGTGCTTCAGTACCCCTTAGCCAAGGACCAGTTATTGGAAGCCTGGCAATCTGCAGAGCACTTTCCTGGTCACTCCCAGGGAGTTGCAGAGACAGGTTGCTCCCAGGGGAGGGCAGCTGGACTCGGGCAAGAGCCTAGATCACCAGCAAGATCCTGGTGAGGACGTGAATAACTCGAGAAGTCAAAACAATGAGTTAGAGGCCAGATCAGTGGGTACATGGCTAAGCATGGATCAAGCTCCAGTGTAGCCCAGGCAAAGAATCTGAGGCTTCTTCCATCTTTCTTGCACATACGTTCACTGCAGTCTGAAGCAAGATTAGAGAGCTGCCCTGTACAAGGTAGGGAGCTGGGAGCCTGTCTCTGTGGTGAGGAGAAGGGAAGGAGATGCAGACTCCACAGAAGAGTACGAGAGTGACAGCAGAACAGCTGATTAAGCAGAGATCAACCCAAATGATTAAAACAGAGGAGTGGTGGCCAGGGGTGTTTTCCATAACCATGAGCTACAGAGATGGAAACTGAAACTGCATTCAGTCCCAGATAACAGAGCAAAGTTCTCTGTTCGTAGCAGAATGGTCTGATACATGAGGAATGAGGGAGAGAATTGCTTTTTCCTCTAATCTTCATCATCCTTGTTTCTGTGAGAATCTTTATGGTGACTTTAAGCCAGTCTTGTCAAAGCAGCTTGCTCAGATCCATTGCCTTTGTAGGGAGTAGACAAGGATACATCTTCATGACAAACCATTTCAAAGAACTTAACTTTCTTTTTACCTCTGTGGTTGCTGTGTTGTCTCCCACTCATGGTGATCTGTATCATTTGGACTATGGGCAATAGGTCTGTGAGCAAATAGTAGGCAGATTTTCAAGTGCCATTATCACGTGGCCTAATCTGTGATATCTCTGATGACTACCACAGTAGGCCTCCTACCAGGCAGTTCCTGTTTTCTATAACCTGCTTGGATTTACTCTCTTTCCCAAAAGTCCATCAGGAACAGACTTGAGATGGGATGACTTATTCTGATAACAGTATCGCACACCACCAGTTGTCTGTCCTACTGCCCTTTCTTCATTGTACTGCACGTGGATGTGCCCTTGTCTGCTCCCTGCCAAGGGAATGGACCTAAACAAGCTGCTCTGTCGGAGCAGGCCCCTCATGTCCACTCACAGATTTTCCTTTTCAAAGGCCATCTGGGATCAAGTTGCGTGGATGTCTGTGTTAGAAGCAGCCCTGTCCTACTCTCTTTCTCTGTGGAGCAGGTGAAGATGTACAACCGCTGTTACAGTGTGTTTTTCTATAGAAAATTACATTTCTGGGATTGTGTCAGCTCTTCTACACAAGTACAGACCAAGATTGCAGTTATTTGTTAGAGAAAAGGTTGCAATAAATGACTCTTCCCAGCCTCTGAAATAACCTTTTCAGCTGTAAAGTTTGGACAGGATTTAATGAAATTCCTTTCAGCTTGATCTTTTGATGTTTTTGGTTTGCTTTTTTTTTTTATTTTGATGTAGAAAATGGAAGAGATGTATGTCGCATTTAAAACATTAGTATTTTAACAGACAGCCTTTGTTTAGTGAGAAACCATAAATCAGTCATTACCCTAATTTGCTTTTTTTTGGTGTATATACCTTTGCAGGCAAAGGAGCAAGTTGTTCTGTTAGGCCAGTCTGTATCTGATTAGAGGACAGGTTACAGTTTACATGTCTAAAGATCTCTCACTCTCTACAAAAGTCTAACGTTACTACAGAGGAACTAAACCAAAGCAAATTCTTCTCCTCTCTACCACCCCCACAAAAGAGAAAGCTAAAGAGAAAATGGGTTGGGCTGGAGGTAAACCTATGAAGCAAATAACAAAATGGAAAATGTGAGTGATGTGATGTGTTACTCTGGGCATGAGATAATGGATTTCTTCTTGCCTGTTATGGAGTAATTTCTTACTAGAGTAAAACCCCAGAAGTTCAAAATGCAAATTAGCAGAAGCAAATATTTCTTTGCTCCTGGAGAGAAGTATCAAGAAGGTTTATAATAATCCTCAGAGTCTGTGTAATGACTTGGACTTTTGGTGCTGTGCTTATGTTGGGAGTTGGGTTCCGGCACAGCTGTTTGTTCAGTGTGATTTTTCTGCTCCCTGCGTTACTCACCCTGGTACGTAACTGGTGTTAGAGCTCTGCCGGGGCATCGGGTGCTGTGGAGGCACAGACTGGTGTGCAGTGATTTTGATTCTTTAAACAAGATCTTCTCTAAAGCTAATCCTCAGTGATTATAGTAACTAGTTTGTTCCCCTGGTGAAATAGGATTATGGCACAGAGATCAGGTTGTATTAAATAAGTTAATCTGTTTCTGTTTGAAGAAACTGTAGTGTTGGAAAACTGTGTTGTTCCCCATGTTTTTCCTGTGATCTTTCCTGGGTGAAAATATTTTTCTTACTAATATATGTCACCTTGCATTAATTCTCTCTGAGGGCTGTAATCTGTAAAGTCACGAAAATATTGCTTGCAAAATGAAAAAGTTTATTTAATTATTTTTTTTTTTTACACTGTAAGGGCAATACTGATTCTTTCTCAAAAATATTTAGCAATGTTACCATTATGGTGAAGTGCTGATGGTTTCAGTCACTGACTGTATACAAAATAAAGTACAGGCAACATGTTGACTTTTGTCCCATCCATTTTTCAGTCCAGTCCTGACAGAATATCTGCTGTGAGCAAGACTGTAGTGTAATTCAGTTTGTTCAACCTTTGAATTTATTTCTAAGATTTAGTGTTGTCTGCATGCATAACAGTATTGACGATAGACTTGTACTGAAGTTACTGAAATTATTTCAGTCCAAGACATGGAATGTTTTATCAGACAGTGTGAACTTTTCACTGTTACCTTAGGTTGGATTGTAGCTTTTTACCCTATGACTTATTCAGAACCTTGTTTCTTTGGCCAAGCAATAACTTGGCATCCAGTACCTTACTGCCACTCTGTGAGTGGTAAATCAAAGTAGTGCAGAAATTGCAATGTTGCTAGTTTTTATGATTTTGTTACCGATTGAGCAATGTTGTGTATTAATAGTTTGTATTTCCATGGCAGCAGCTACGGTTTTTTGATTGAAGACCTCAGCTTTCTTAAAGATAATAAGTTTTTTTTCTATCCTTCTTCGTTGCAGAAAAGTTTGAAAACATGCACTGAGTAATATCTAGAGACAAACATACACAATTCCCTGTATTTTAAAAAATCTTGTGAGCTCTGGAGAGAGACCCATGACTTTTGAACACTTCTGGCTGACAATGCTGGCATGTAGGCGTCTTAACCTTTCTGCTGGCTTTCACATGCATGCCATTTCTACTGAGTTAGAGATCTATATGGGTTTTGTTACAGAAGGTTTTCCACAGTGGTTAGCTTTCCTTTTGGTCGGTTTTAAACTTGTTTATGTTCATGTATGACATAAAATCCCTTTCTGAGTTATCACTTTTTGACATATCCTTAAAAATGTCCTCTTTTTTGTATTGTTTTAGACGTTATCAAATATGGTTCTGCACTTAAGTCTCTGGTGTTTGTCTTAAGCATTTGTGATTTTTTTTTTTTAAAAATGTATCGCTGCATACTGCAGAGATGATGTTTAAAATTTTCCTCATTAGAACTCTGTTAGGAGGTGGGTGGGAGTTGGCAGAGTTGTTCGACTCCACGCAGTTTAAAAACACCGGTTTCATGTTGCAGTCTCTGTAACCTAGACTTCCATGGGACTCTTTGTCACTATTAATGTTAGCACTTGTCAAACGAAACAAAACATAATAGGGGAGGAGGCTGTAAGCACCTAAAAAAGTAGGTCAATGGGCCAGCAGGTTATTTGGCCAGACAAGAACAAGTGGCTTCATTGAATCAGGCTATAATTGTTTTTCTCCTGTTGGCAGATTGTTCTGCTGTGATTTAACTTTCTATGTTAATATTTGCATCAGTATTTCTACCACTAAGAGCCTCTTTTAGGTGCAGGGGAAGGAGAAACCTTTTCTAATCAAATAAAAGATAATTCTGATGTTTTCCATAAAATCCTTTAATGTATTTAAAAGTAGCATAAGCTATAGCTTTTAGATTCCAGCTTCTTATTTAGAATTTAGTATGCTTAAGAATATTTTCGGTAGTAATACAAGTACATTATATAATGAATACATTTTTTATTAAGAACAGTAAGCAAGGCAGATAAAAATGAGATGAAGGTGAAAGGAAAAAATTGATTTCATGTAACTTAAAAATGTGGAAAGTAGTATGGCTCAAGGGACGAAACTGTATAAATGAAGTGTAATGGTATAAAAAGACTGAAAGCTAGTGATCGCTTATACTGGTGCTGAGTTCTTTTATGGAAAAAGTGCATTTGTTTGGAATACGTTCTTGAAAGTGTTTTTGGAGTGGGTTTTGAAGGAAGGAGTTAATGGCTGTGTCTGAGGGAGTAGCAGTTAATGCAGCTGGGCAACTTTGCTAGTTGCCAGCAGCAGCATTCTACACATTCTGGAGTCCTGAAAGTGGCAGGTTTTGAGACTTAGAAAGGAGAGTCCGTAAGTGAGAAAGTCAGGAGAGCCCCAAATAAGAGTTTGAGCTGAAAAGTTGTTTAAATAATGGTATAAAGATATACTTTGAAGGAAGCAAGTAGAAGTGAAAATGTAGATGTTGTGGGTGATACTGAATTCAAAGGTAAAAATGACATCAAGATTAGAGATTGACATAAAATAATAGCTTAAAGCAGACCTGAAATTGTGTCAGAATATCCTGCTTATCAAGGAGGAAGGCTTTAAAGCAAGTGAATTTGAATAGTGAAATATTGAGATACTTTTAATAAGCAGACTATTGCATTTATAAAGTACTCTTGTTGCAATGATTACTTCTCTTCTATTGAAAAAACCACTCTAGTGATCATTTTAAAACTCATTGATTTAAAAACTCTTTTAAAATGTTTTTACAGTTCAGAATTCAATGCTTTTCAGCAGAAGAGGATAAATCAAACTCCACGTTGTTCTTCAGAGGAACCAGGTTTCAACCCTAAACCTCACACTTTAACAAGTCCCAAAGTGTAAAAGGTAAAATTTTATTCCTGTCATTTATAATGTTTCTGTGACTCGATTTTCAGCAGCGAAGAGCTGGTTAGCAGTATTGAGTAGTGTCTTCTATTCTTTAGAACATGACTGAATTTGAATCTTAGAAATAGACATAGTCCTTGATTTCTGTAGGGTTTCCTTTAAATTTGACTGGTTTCACTGGAATTATCTTCACACTCTTACCCATTGGCACGTGTAAGTGCTGAGAATGTTCAGCATCTTGCAAATTGGGATGCAAAGGCAGAAGGGTCAGACCCTGAAAAGTGAGAAACGAATGCACTGCAGGTGCATTTCCTATAGTCTTTCAGTGTTTGTCTTGGACACCAGGGCTAAGTTGCCAGCTCTGACACAGGATCTGTATACTGTAACAAGCGAACTTTCTGTTGATTTCTAGAAATGGAGTGCTTTGTTTAAATGAAAATACTGACTTTTAAATTTTGATTCTGCATAATGAAGATGCCAGTTATGTCACAGGCAAAAGTTTTCTGTATTTAGCTGTACGCGTACCCTTTTTTGGCAAATTAAGGAAGCAATGTATTATTTCTCATACAGGATTTCGTATTACTCTTGATCCTTTTAGTGTTAGATACCAAATTAATTTCAAAAATGATCATTGGGCTGAAAGTATAATTAGTGCGTACCTGTATTAATGCATACTGTGTAAGCTAAATGAAAACAAGTTTCTAATTGGTATCTTGATCTTAAACTCAGTTCCTTGCCAGTGATGGTAGTTTGCTTTTACTGCTGAGCAACCTATCTCTCATTGCAAGCTTTTGACAAAAATTCAAAGAGACACTTCTGCATAATTTACTTTCCTCGTGCCATTTCTGGCTGGTTTTCAGACAGTGTGATGCCATTAGTTCTTTAAACTTGGCCAACTAATTTGAGGGATTTAATTTGTCAGTATGGCCAGTGCAGATGTTATTCTGAAGAACTGGAGTAAAGGAATGGTTTGATTCTAGTGTGTCTTCAGAGTACTAGATTTTGGAGAATACAAACAAGATGAAGTTGTGCTGTAGTAGTTGAAGAAGTGAGAAAGAGGACTCATGAGGCATTTGGGCAAAGCCACACACAGGCCTTGAAAGAGATTGTGCTGCAGCGCAGCACTCCCATTTATTGTCCTGCTGTGCTCAGGTTAGGAAACTTTGTGGGGAAAAATACTAGTCTTGTGAAGCAAAACTGCATAGTATGTGGCTGTTGTAGACTCTGAGACAGTTTAGTTGAAACATAAGCTTTCTTCCTCAGTTTCCCTATGTATTAAAAAACTGGGATAAGATTTTCCTGGAACATTTTGCAGACTGACTGTATCATGGAGTTGCTGCCATATTTCTTGTATTAACACTGCATATTCCACTGGATTTGGCACTCAGAAACAAACAAGTCCTTCCTTCTCAGAAACTGTGAGTCACAAAAGTGACTAAAGCCAACTGGTTTGAAATAAACGCAATGTCTTTTTACTATTATGTTTGTAACAGAGTAAAAATTCCTGAAGACGTGCAAGTTCAGCTCATGTAAAACATCTTCCTGCACGCAGTTGTTCCTTAATCACTCACAATGTCACAATCTTGCTGCTCCATTTGAGCAGCGACTGACAACTGACTTTTCTGTATCAGAGGAGAAGGTTTAATTGTATTGGGTTTTGTTTGACTTTCAGCCTTTCCATAGCCTATGTAATTTTTAAGTTTTGGATACCTAAAAGTAGAATGTGTTGAGCTGGAAGGGATCTTTAAATGTCATCTAGTCCAACTCCCCTGCAGTGAGCAGCGACATCTTCAACTAGATTGGGTTGCGCAGAGCCCCGTGAAGCCTGACCTTGAATGTCTCCAGGGATGGAGCCTCCACCACCTCTCTGGGCAACCTGTGCCAGTGTTTCACCAGCCTCAGAGTGAAGAACTTCTATTACCTAATCTGAATCTACCCTGCTCTAGTTTAAAACCATTGCCCCTCATCCTGTTGCTACACAGCCTTGTGAACAGCCCCTCCCCAGCTTTCCTGTAGCCCCTTCAAGTGCTGGAAGGCCCTTATAAGGTCTCCCTGGAACCTTCTCTTCTCCAGGCTGAACAACCGCGACTCTCACAGCCTGAAGTCGCAGGAGGCCCTCCAGCCCTTTAATCATTTTTGCGGCCCTCCTCTAGACCCTCTCCAATGAGTCTACGTCCTTCTTGTGTTGAGGGCTCCAGAGCTGGATGCAATACTCCAGGTGAGGTCAAACCAGAGCAGAGCAGAGTAGCAGAATCACCTCTCGCTACCTGCTGGCCACGTTTCTTTTGGTGCAGTCCAGGATGCGATTGGCCTTCTGGGCCGTGAGCACGCATTGATGGCTCAGGTCCAGCTTTTCATCCACCAATGCCCCCAAGCCCTTTTCTGCAGGGCTACTCTCTATCACATCATGCCCCAATCTGTAGGGATATCAAGGACTGTCCCAACCCAGGTGCAAAACTTTGCACTTGGCCTTGTAGAACCTCATGAGGATCTCATGCACCCCCTTCTCCAGCTTGTCCAGGTCCCTCTGTTGAATTCAGGGCTTATTACAATTTTATGTTCCTTTCTCACTATTAGTACATCATTCACATTCATTATTCAAAATCACATGTACAGCTGAAAAACTAAAAAATTCTACTGAAACTTTATAGTGAGTGACTGCTTTAAGAAATGGCCAGGGTAACTAACTTTCTCACAGTATAGAGACCGCATCCTAACAGTTATCTTACTGTTATCGTTTCACATGTCTAGTATAACAACGTGCTCAAAAAATATAGTAGGAAATAAATTATAGGTGTAAAGTACTATACCCCAAATGCTTTCTGTTTGCACTATTTCTCTATAAAATATATTAGAACTGAGGAGTGTATTTTACATCTGTTCAACCTTCAAAATGGTGAGAGTCTTTTAGATAAAAGTTAAAATAGAAATGGAAAGCTGTATCTGAATTCGGAGTCACGAAAGGGTTTGTATTTATTCCAGACTTACTTATCGTGGCATTTAATAAAAGTGTTCCTGTGACATCTGTCTTAAAGTCCAGGTTATGATTGTAATGGAGACTGCATTAGAGAAGGTGAAGGGCAGAGCAGAAGGTTGGAAGAGAGAGGAAGATGAAAAGCAGCTTATAGAGCAAATGAAAACTTCATTATAGTATAATGAAGAACATGCTTGTTCCTCAAGAGTCACTTTTTGATATTTTTTCTTCTCTTACAGGCAAACGTACAAATGTCTACCACAAGACTAAAGTGTGATATGTTATGTTTTTTACCATAAGCACCCATAAAATGAGCTCCATTGCAGACAGGTATGTTAATAGATACTGAGAGTTTTGGGGGAATTACTGTTCAGTCCTTTCTTTAATAAATTTTTTAAATAGGTTAATATACATATAAAAAACTATGCAAAAAATAAGAGTAGTTAGGTTTTTGGCTGATTTCGACAAAGTCGTTTTGATAGTTCTTAGATGTATGGGTTTGTAGTCATTGGAAATAGTGATTTTTGTTGTTTGAGATTAATCTTAAAATGTATTACTTGTTGTCAGGCATGGAACAGCATCTGCGCAAGTTGAGCTGATTTTTAATGTTTACGTGTATACTTTTTTAGTACTTCAATTTTTGATTAAGGAAAACAAATACATTTAAACGATTAGTGATGCTGCAGATGATAGTAAAGTGACCTGCTAACCTATTTCACGGGAAAAGTAATAGCTGAGACATGGTTTTTTACGTGATTCCTTGAGCTGGACTTTCTTAGCAGCTTAGGTGAACATCTGTCCTTAATATCACAGAATCACAGAATGTCAGGGG
>NW_009731032.1:0-10795 GCF_000703405.1 Apaloderma vittatum
GAAGGCGCTGGGAGAAGATGGGCCCCGCGCCTGTGTTCGTGGGCAAGTTCCTCCTCGCAAGTTCTTCGTGCTTACAAGCTTTTCAGCAGCTTAAAAAGAATTATTAAGGCCGTTGCAAAGAAAAAGGTGCGTCACAGCTTTAGAAGCAGACGCCAGTGACGTAGACGCCAGTGACGTGCTTGTTTCATGGCTCAGAAGAAAGGAAAGGCCAGACAAAAGTTTTTAAGTAAAACTTGCCTTGCTACTGAATGAAATAAGAGCCCCAGGACCCACTGCTGAGCCCCTGAGCGCACCTGTTACTTTCTGTGTACGTGGAGTTGTGAGGGTGAGGAGGAAAACCCCGAGGAAGTCTACGAAGCAGCAATAACTTTGAAACCCCAAATTTATACTACTTCGGAGAACCCGGATGATCTTCAGATATAAAACAGGCTAAAAATCCACACCAGCAGCAATGCACAAGGTACAGGTAGGCAAGCACCAACTTTTTAAGTTAACTCGATAGCCTCATAGAAACAGATCTGGAAAAGTTAGCAAGTTAGAAGAGGGGTGACAAAATTGGGAGGAAGACAGTAATAACTAGCATGGGAGCTGGGCAGACATGCATAAATAAACCATTCATATAGTTTGCCAGAGGTTGGAAGATGTACACAGTATTGACACCAATAGCTTGACAGGCTGAACTTCTACACTAGAAAAACTCTTCCATCCTGGTGGCTGGAGATATTTGCAGGACAATATGCTTACAAAGCAGAAATTAATAACCATGGGCAACTTCAGAAGACTTCTATAAAGTATCTTTAATGACTTGGTTCATGCCGTTTTAAAAACAGTCATTTTCAAGAAAAAAATCAATACATTTGTTGTATTGACTTTGCTTTCCCCACTCCTATTCCCATCTTGGCTAATGGTTTGGCATCTGCAGTATGTACAGGCTGATGCCTGGGAAGATCCACTGAAAATGAATCCCTGGGAAGATCTACTGAAAATGAAACCCAAGTCTCCAACTTGCTAATTATAGTGCACGATTATTGTAGACTTCCCCCACCGTCCCCCTACCTTAATTTTATTTAAAAAAGGTCTCTCTGGAAGCTCCCCAAAATGCCAAGGATGTCATTAGCCAATCTCTAATCTCTATGTGCAGCCTGTCCAACTTTCAAAAGTGATGCACAGTCATGCAAAGGATGACCAGAAGAGGGCAGCTATCATGACCTAGAGCACTGTATAACCTGTCCCCCTTCATCACAGGAAACTTGATTATAGTGCTGTCCTTGGTCTTTCCTGAGGAAAAATCTTCACTGCAGCCTAGTAAGTTTTCTGCAGGTAGGTATACATGAGAGGATTTTTTCACTCACATTTCTCATGACCCACGCCACATTGTCTCACCTTCAGTAAATGAAGAACATCTGCAACTGAGCTTGGCCAAGTGTCATTTAACCAGAAACCTCATCTTCCTCAAATGCTTTGAGTTCTTCTAAATAACTGGACTGGGTCTATTTCTGACAAGGCCACACAAAAAGTTCTTGTAAAGGAAGATAGCATGTGATCTCAGCTAGGTAAGTGGATTCTCAAAACACATCCCCATCTCTTAAAACAGACAAGAAAATGGGCATGACAAAATCCATGTTATGCACTATGCTGTATATACAAATTGAACGACTGCATCTCAGTGTTTCCTATTACTCAGCTTAACGAGACTCAGTAAAACATGGAAGCAAAGCACCAATAGCCATCTTTCCCCAAGTCCTTGAAGAATGTCTCAGCATCAGGTCTTCAGGTCTCTAAAGTTTCTTCATTTGCCCCACAAGTGTCTACAACACAGATTAAACAACTTGTCACTGGGAAAGCACGGACTTTGGAGTTGGCTGTCCACTTGTCTGTCTCGGTATTATATTCAAGAATGTGCCCTAATCGACCAACTCCCTGGAAGCCAGCCAGGACATAAACTATAGATCCCACAGCAGCACACTTCACTGTTACACCTTTCCATGGCATTGGAGACACCATCTTCCATTCATTCATCTTGATATCATAGTATTCTACATTATCAAGGCCACCTGCAAAACAATGAGATAGATGACTGCTCATTACATTATACCACATGGACTGAAGCAGAGCATACAAATGGTGTTTTAAAATTCGTCTTTATTTTCAAGGTTTCAATTAAAACCTAAGTCACAGAGCTAAAAAAAAAAAGGGGGAAATGGAGAAAGGTTTCTAAACTAGTGGTTTCCCCTTTTACAAAAAGAAAAGTAAAAAGGAGACAGAGTTATGTTGTAACAAATTTCACATTATAAACTTTCTAGAGATTGTAAGATGTTACTTCATGAACAGGAAGGCTAACTACTCAATTTCTTAAGGATTTGTGGCCAGTGACTGAAACTGAGGAATCCACCTGTAATTTGCCTCTCTTGCAGGCATTTTATTCTAGAGGGATCACTCGCACCTTGACCTAAATTGGTCATTTACTGAGAGGCGATGTTTCCATGATGTTATTACAATCATTGATGTTTAAGAGGCTAAGTCTCTTTGAAAAGGGCCAAGGGAAGCAGAAGTTCTTAGAAGAGTCGATTTTGTGACTGAGATTTGCTTCTTCAGGAAATAGGCTGGTAACTACACTACAATATCTACAAACATCCTGTTATTCCTATTTAACAATTCTAATACAAGTCACAGATCTTTCACCTCCTGACTTGAATTATTAGATAGGAGAGGTAAAGAAACCTTTACATAAATGTTAAGAGATTTAAATGCTTCACCCCAGAGATAAACTTTGCCCCACTATATTACTTTAAGAATCATCACAGAATCATTCAGGTTGGAAAAGACCCTTGATCTCATCGAGTCCAACTGTTAACGCTACTCTGCAAAGCTGCTCACCCCTAAACCATATCCCCCAACACCACATCTAAACGACCTTTAAACACATCCAGGGATTGTGACTCAACCACCTCCTCAAGCAGTTTATTCCAATGTCTGACTAGGCTTTCTGTGAAGAATTTTCTAATGTCCAGTCTGAACCTACCCTGTTGCAGTTTGAAGCCATTCCCTCTTGTTCTATTGCTAATTACCTGTGAGAAGAGACCAGCACCAACCTCCCTACGATGTCCTTTCAGGTAGTTGTAGAGAGTGATGAGGTCTCCCTTTAGCCTTCTCTTCTTCAAACTAAACAGCCCCAGCTCCTTCAATCGTTCTTCATAAGATTTATTCTCCAGACCCTTCACCAGCTTTGCTGCCCTCCTCTGCACTCGCTCCAGCACCTCAATATCTCTCTTACAGTGAGGTGCCCAAAACTGGACACGATACTCAAAGTGCCCTCACCAATGCCAGCCCCATAGACTTGTGTGCGTCTGTCAGGCAACAGAATATGAACAGCAAAATAATACTTTAACTCACTGCTCCAATAGTACACACTTCTAAAATGAGCATCCAGTGAATACACTAAATTTGCATAGCAAAATGCCTCTACTGATCTTTTTGCATTAGAAATCAATCATGCTGGAATGGTTTTAGCAGCCAATTAAATATAAGCTATATTTTAAAGTAGTATTATTCTGAAGTCAAATATTCAAATTACCGTAAACAGTGATTAATAAACCTCATAGCTGAGAATTATCCATTCTGAAAACCACCTCAGAAACACTGCAATTAAAATTCACAGCACAAGACAGACATGGAGCTGTTGGAGTGAGGAGGGCTGCCAAGATGGTCAGAGGGCTGGAGCACCTCTCCTGCGAGGACAGGCTGAGAGACTTGGGCTTGTTCAGCCCAGAAAAGAGAAAGCTCTGGGGACACCTTATAGCGGCCTGCCAGGACCTAAAGGGGGTCTACAAGGAGGCTGGGGAGGGACTTTTTACAAGGGCCTGTAGTGAAAGGATGAGGGGTAGTGAGTGGAAGCTGGAAGAGCATAGGTTTAGACTGGATCTAAGGAAGAAGTTCTTTCCCCTGCGGGTGGTGAGGCACAGGATCAGGCTGCCCAGGGAGGCTGTGGATGCTCCATCCCTGGAGGTGTTCAAGGCCAGGCTGGATGGGGCACTGAGCAACCTGACCTAGTGGGAGGGGCCTCTGCCATGGCAGGGGGGGGGAACTAGATGATCTTTGAGGTCTCTTCCAACCCAAATAATTCTACGATAAAATTCAATTCTCCTGGGAAATAAGTTATTATTATTATTCCAGTTTTAAAGATAAGGAGACAGATCGTGAATGACCTGCCTATGACAGCAAGTCATATTTCTAAACTAGGGCAGTCAAAATAGTTCTCACTTTTTTACCACTTTCAACTAGCTGACTGGCTTTATATCTTTAGACTGACATTCCTAAAACCAGCTACACCTTCAGCTTCCTCTGAAAAGAACACTTAAATAGTAAAGACAGTTTTGGCATTTGTGTGAGGTAGCCTAGCCTTAGCTGTTACTTAGAATGTTCCTTATTTTGTTAAATTAGTCCTTTTAGAGGATGAACATTAGCAAAAAAGCACAGGTGACTTTGAAACAATTACCACTGTAAATATAAGACAGAACCATCCAGAGCCATCTAAAAAATACCGCAAGGTTATCAGCAGGACTTAATTCTGTACCTTTACCCCAAAATACACTCTTGCCATGCTAGAATGCTGCTTTAATACAAGTAGTCCTCTAGATTACAGATAGTTGTGTTGTGTTTTAAAAAAAGACACACCAAAAACTTGTAACTTTCCAATACAATTGGGTTTTAGAACCCTTGGGGCTTTGCAAATGAAATGCAGGAAAGCGTACAGCATGAAATATGAGTGAATTATGGAATTAGCCTGACAAACCACAAACATTTGGCTGTTGTTAAATACTAACTTATTATAAAAGTGAGTTTAACAGCTTCTGTAGAGATGGAGGTTTTCTGTAACTATAGTGGCATAACAGATCTTGGTATGTTCCTCTGTCAAAATCTGAGGATTAACTGGCCTAAACAATCCAGCAATCGAAGTGAGCCCCGACAGATGTACGTGGCTTAATTTGTGCACCTCAGTACCGCTCTGGAGACTCCCTTTGGAAAATCACACTTCATGGGAATTAAATGGAACTCTAGGCCAGCGTATCAGCATTTGGTTTGACAGTTACAAGAAGCCTGCACTGGGTCATCTGCAACAATAACCAAACCCAGATGCCTTCTTTCACCCACAAAACAATCCCAGAACAATCCCTATAAGCACCCCGGTACTGTAACGTGACACTGGCAGGATTTTGGCACCCATGCCCTGAGCACACGGGCTGAGGCACCGCGGTTTCCATTAAGGCTGCCGAGCGCCTGCCCACGGCCTCTCGGCCCAAACGTTCAGTTGGCTCAGGATGCTTCAGCAAGCCAGGGTGCTGTGCTCCTCTGGAAGGAAACAGGGCTACAGCGAAGTTTCACGTAGTACCACGGGGTCCACAGCAAGAACTGAAATGTTATCTTTAAGCATTAAAGAACCAATACATTTAGTTCTATATATTGTGGACTAAACTTTTACCCTCCTCTTAAATAGGAGGTTTGGTAATTTATAAGCCATTAACGGAGGGGGGTTGATCAAGAGGAAATGTTCTCTTCACCTGACTCTAGTGCCTCCTCCTCCTCCAGATTTCTGAGCTCTGCTTAATAGCATCTTGGTAAAACAAACACATTAGTATCATTAATTCAGAAGAGGTACGGTTAATTTAATAGCTCTAAGTCTTTAGACTGAAGTTGCTAAAATAGTAGCTACACCTTTACGGGTGTTGCAAGAATGCCAAAATCTCTCAAAATATATAATGTATAACTAAAAATAATAATTTGTAAATAAGGTACAGTGAGCCAAAGAGGTGAAAGTAGGAAGGCAACAATGATGTGAAAGCAACAAATGTTTCATGGTACCGCTTGAAAGTTTTTCAGCTAAAGAGAGTAGAGGAGAAAAAAAGGCCCTAATGAAAGCATGTGTGACCAGCTAAAGAATAAATAGAATTGAAGTACCTAAGCCATTTTGTCCACCCACAGCAAAAATTTTGTCCTTTACAAACACCAGACCATGATTCTTCCTGGCTTCAATCATTGGGCACAATTCTGTCCACCTGGGAAAAAGAAAACCAAACAACACAGGGAAAAAAAATTTACTCTTTGGTTTTAAGAAGCCACAGGTGACTCAGAAGAATCAGAACTGATCCAATACTTACGTTTCAGTGGCTGGATCATAAACTTCACAGGAACTTAGGACTCTTCCAGAAACATTGTTTCCCAAGCTTCCTCCGCATACATAAATGAGACCGTTCGCCTCTACCATGCCGTGGCTGCATCGCTGAGTCAGCATGCTGGGCTTTGTGTGCCAGCTTTCTGTTCTTGTGTCATAGCATTCAAATAAATACAGTGCAGAATTTCCTTAAAGAAATAGAAACCCACCAAAGTGGCATTAATTTTTATGGTTGTCTTTCAAGAGAAGAGTCTTAACAGCATTTATCAAAATGATGCCTTAATTGGGAGTTGAAAAGGGAAAGCTGCTTCCCCACCTCCAAAAGCAGAACTAAGCAACCTGAAATTTGGAATTATTTAGAAGAGTCATTCTTCTGACTCGTTCATACCAAACTATGCAAGTTAAGTTTCTAAAAGTACTATCTGCCTTTAAAACCAACCCCAAATGTGGATATATATATTTTATTTTTTTTTAGTTAGGAGAAATATACACATCTCTGTTTAAAGTTATCAGTCATATTGTCATCATCTCATGCTTCCTGGAAATATAATGAACTTTCAGATGTGAAGATGACCAGCTTTGTAAACTTGGTACAGCTTCACAAGTCTTTTGTCTCTAAGCAGTGTAACTTGTGCAATTCCCAAAATAGTTGTTGCCTTTGGAATTAGAAAGCTTATACCACAACACACTCCTGAATTACTAGCAACCACAAGGCAGCATCCCATCACCATTTGACTTTCTTCCTGCCGAATGACAGGTGCTTATTGTCTGGAAGTGCTAGGTCTATGTACTCCTCCCCCAAGGGCCAATAAAACCATTCCTGAAATCAGAAGTTTTTCTAATGAAAACAGATCGGCGCTCCAGGACTCATGCTCAGGTGGCTACAGGCTGAACCATGGGCAGAGCAGAGAAGGCTGGAGATACCTTTCTCAGAAAAGAACCAGGATCCTCCTCCCCTTGGTTTCCAAGAGCTGGATTCACCTAGAACAGTGACAGGTGCCTCCTGTCCCTTGGCTTTCTACTTCTGCAGGTCAGGGGTGTGGCACTAGCAGCACTCACTGCCACCTGGGGACTGGAACCCTCAAAACCGTGCTACATTTCCAGGCCCAGAACACAGGAGCAGACTTCTACAAACTGCGCATTTGTCTGCTCCTACCATGGAACTCCCAACAGCACCAAGAACTGTAAAGAGTGGGACGTATTTTGTCCTTGACTTTAATACACCTCCTCACAGCCTTGAAGCTGTGGAAATTCTCATCCACGGGAAACAGAGCGGAACTGTCTTGAACGTCTTTTTGAAAAAAGGGAAAAGCTGCTGTTTTCAGAAGGCTGTCGGTATAACATTAAATATATTTCCTGCGCCTAAATTCAGTGCAAGAGTTTAGTGTCATACCTAGCTTCCAAACCTTGCTAGCTACTGCAACTAAAAGAGTGCTCCATCAATACCAAGAGGGGAAACGAGCCCTCTTTTCTGTAATGGACTGGCCCAGTAAATTCTTTTCCAAACTCTTCAATCAATGCAAAACCCATGCCATGTCTAGATTTCTCTAGTATTTCTCCAGTGGATGGTTTCACATAACTGCTTGCTCCAAATTAGCAAATAAAGAGATTCGGGATAGACAGACCTGTTTAAAACAAGCAGTGTTCACTGGATTCCAAAAAAGAAAAAAATTACAGGCAAAATAAACTCGGTTACTAACTTTCAGCTCTTACTATTGCATCTTGAATAATATATATGTAATGCAAAGTGAGACTGTGCCCTAAGGCGAGGGTAGCTTGAAAAGGAAGACCCCAAAGGAAACTTTCCATTCCGGTTGCATTAACGAACTCCACAGTATTCGAAAATAAGCCGGGCAACCCCAGTCTGTGTGGTGCTCCCTCAGGAACTGCCAGTGGGGAACCAGGGCGGTTCCATGGCCAGGCCCGGGAAGGTGCTATTTCCCATTCGCCACAGCAGGTGGCGGCGAGGAACCGTCCGAGCTGCTGCGACATGAGACCGCTTCCGAGAAGGGGACGCGAATGTCACGACTTGCCGGGAAGGGACTCATCAGTGTTAAGCACCGGGTGTGAGCTTTGCTCCTGGGCTCAGCTCCCTCTGCAGCAACGCACAACTCCAAAGGAGCTACTAGAAACTTTCTCCCTGGCTCTAGTGTTTGGTTTTTCGGGTTATTTTTCTTTTTTTTTCCCCAGAACACATCACGTTATAAAGCTACAATATTTTAATGGATCTAGCATACCTACATTATAACTTTTGGGTTGCTGACAATGTATCAGGTTTAGAAAAATAAATTTTAAAATGTTGCTATAATACATAGCTTAAGTCACTCACTGGGTTTCTTGGGGAGAGCAAAAAAACCAATGGCCTTTATTTTTTTGTTACTATGTTGAGTAATAACATCTAAACGAAGTAGTATTTCTCCATTTACTGAAGCAGACCAACTGAATGACACGAGTAACAAACTAACAGAATCTAACAGAATCTGTCATTTCAGAGAAAGAGTGGATGAATTCCTCTATAGGGCTCACTGTTATTTTCCAACCAGAAGTAATAGTTAGAAAAGTATTTTTCTTAAAAAGACTCACTAGGCCTAGCATATGTTATATGTAAGGAATGTCATTGTAAAAATGCAACTATTTGGGCCATACATTGCCAAAAATTTTAAACCACGCCAAGTTCTGTGGATTTACAGAAGTAAGCTAAGAGCAAAGTGGGACTCTCAAAATAAATTGCTTTGTCCCTCGTTAACTCCTAAAAGATGCTGTGTGCTTTATACTCTACATAAATACTCATCATTTCAATCAGTGAAACCATCTTAAAACTACAACAGAAAAAGATATTTCGATTGTGGGGAGGATAAAATCCTGAATACAGGAAAACAAAGTCATTAGGCTAACATGGCAACGTGCAGTTTCTTTTCAACAGTCATGCAAAAACCAGAAAAACTTCCAGGTATCTATCTTTGTGCGCTTTTTTTTGTTGTTTGTTTGTTTAAAGATTTTTAGTATCTTACCCACTTCTGAACCACCAGATGTATAAATTTTGCCCTCAGCAGCACAGGCTGCAAGGCTATCTCGAGGTGTTGGAGGTCCTAGCTTGGAATACCAGCTATCCTTCACCACATTGTAGCAGTCCATTCGCTTTATAGGGAAGAGCTGGGAACCACCCAAAATATAAACTACGTTGTCCCAGAAGACACAAGCTGCATCCCTGCGCTTTTCAAAGGGACATCGGATGTCTGTCCAGCTGTAATCCTGCATTACAAAGAACAAGTAATGTCTAATAGATTATAACACTTACCTGCACAGCGAGTGTTTTTCAAACAGAGCTTTTCAGAGATACAGATATGGTCAGTTTTAAAGTTCCTTTTCAAAACAAACATCAATACTGTTTATTGAAGAATACTCCTCAGGCGTACTCTTGAAAAATTCTTAGACACAGACATAGTTAGCTGCAATGAACCATGACATTATGAATTTCTCTTTCTGCATTCCCTGTGTGCACCCAGTACAGCTTCCCTGAAAAATACATTTGTTTTTTCCCCCAACAAAACTGACCTCTTGTTGCTATGTCAGAAACAATGTGATCAATGACGTAGAATTGCATCTGTTTTATAGGAATGAAAAAAGACATCTTGCATATAGTAACAGATTCTTTCTAAAAAACCAAAAAAATACAGAACATACCAAACAAAGGCAATGGAAAAAGGAGAAGATAATATCCAAATTGACAAGCAACTCGGTTAAAAAGCTCTGATACATACTTTATTACCATGACAACTAGAAGCTTATTTACAGAATTTACAAAACACAAATGATCTACAGCTATCCACAGTTGATAGCATGAGAAAGAGTAATGCTCCATCACAATTACTGGCAGTCATGTTGCCTAAAAACTGATTTTGCATGGACTGGCAAAATCAGCAAGTATCAAATATGGGCAGTAACACTACCCAAAGCCGTAAGAACACCAAACTCAGCAACTGTTGGCAGACCAGGATAGCATACAGCACAAGAAACACTTGGAGTATTAGCATCCCACATATTCCATGAGCACAGCTTGTATCCTATACTGAACAGGAGAGTATGGGACCTCAGCTGTTATCTGTGCCACCTCAGGATGGTCTAGCTCAACCTGCTGAATGACCTTCATTGTAATGGTTCACACAAGACGTTACATCATTACATTTTCTTAGCAAGGACATACTTCAAACACCTTGGTCAATGAAGAACAGCGACTCCTACATGGGGGTTCAAAGAAAGAGAGGCAGAGCATGTTATAGTCCAAAACATCTTACAATCTTTTCCTGTAGCATCCCCCATATCAAGAAGAGCTGGCAGGTGCATGTGGCCCTTTATGGTGAGTAACAGGTCCTGGGACATCCTAGAAAGGAAAGCCATACTACAGCATGGCAAAATAAATAGCTGCATAAATCTTAAGAAAATGTCTTAGTGCATTGAGCAAGATCAACATATTTTCTAGTTCAAACTTCTGGCACTTCTACAGAAAATCCTGTTGTTTTCCTTTACTGTGGCTTCAGTAAAGCTTTACTGTGGCTTCAGTTCATAGCTACTACTGTTTCGTTCATACCTTTACCAAATGAACAGCCATAACCCGAGCACACTCAG
>NW_009731032.1:10807-12679 GCF_000703405.1 Apaloderma vittatum
CAGGAAGCAATTTAGATGATTCTCTTGTAATGCTCTTCAGTGTTAGTCTGCACCACATAGAACTGATTTCAAATTTAGGCATTTCACACATTTAAGAATCATGCAGAAGAATTGCTTTATGCCACAGTCAAGATTCACACAGCCCTGGACAGTGGCATTTTTCAGGGGCCAAGTAACAGAAGAAAAGCCAAGATAGGTATATGGTGACACTTTCCCTGCTGATCCTCATTTTCAACAAATTGTGATGCAGGACTCCAGAGGCAGAAGCTGTGCCTTTGTATTTCATAGTTTTTTAAAGGCTTTTTTTTCTTTTTCATGAATTTATTTAATCATGTATTAAAACTATCTGAACTTGTAACAGCCACAAGATCCTATGACAAGAGCAGCACATGTCATTACAGGCCACATGAAAAAGTATCTCCTTTTTAAGACATTTCCCTCATTTTCAGTTGATACATCCTCTTCCAAGTTTGTTAGGGAAAACAGCAGACATGCTTAATACAGAAAAATCTTCCCACTAATAGCTATTGACTAAAGCTCTATCTCTTCATAAAAGGTAAGCTTGGACCCCTTATCCAGAAATAGCAATTGCCAGGCATCTGTTACTTTCTACTTCCCACGGCTGAATTCTGCACTGTTAAAAAGTTACAACTTCCAGCCGTTTCTCGTCACTAGAGACAGCAATTTCAAAAGAATAAGCATATTGCTGCCTCAAAATCCCATAAAGTTGCATATAGAATTTTATCAGGAATTCATAAATTAGGTTTTTTGCCCCCTGAACTTCAAGAAAAAAAAAAGAGCAGCTTTTAAAAAATATTCTGTGGAAAATCCAACAAGAAAACACTTCCCAACACAGTTAAGAGGACATCTAGGATTGCCAGTAGTATTCTTAAAACAAGCATCTCTACTCAGAACAGTGCCAGATTGCCCCACAAGTTTTAGCCCATCTGCTTCTGTCCTGTTGCATCATTTTGCTCTCCTGATGAAGTACATGCATCAATAGAAATATCAGTTACATTGCAACAAAGACAACAAATGTAGACTTAAAGTGATAGTGCCAACAATCTCAACAAATAACACATAGTATCCAATCCATTCTTACATAAAAGAACCCTTTTAGACAACAAGGAAGTGAAGATCAACGTTAGAGACTGATCTTATATGCAAAGCAAACAGTGAAAATGAAAATTTTTTGAACTAGTTTTATAGTGTTAAAATTAGTGAAATTTATATCACAACTGAGAAAATACTCTCAGGAGAAACATAACCTTTGTTTTGAACTGTTTTTTTTAGCTGATATAAAGGAATTTAATTAAAATTACTGACATTAATTAAAACTAAAAGTGAAGGCTAGTTCACTATTCAATCAGTTCAACAGACAACAAACAACATTTCAATTCTTTCCCAAGGTCCTAACTCTGCAGAAGTATATACACAACCTTAATCTTCTGCTCTGTGACACTCCCATTGTCTTTTGATGAGCCTAAAGCAAGTTAAACATGATAAAGTCTTTGCAGCATTGGAGCCTTGTATCCCACACTTATTTTGCATGCACCTGGTGCTAATCCAGCAGGGCTTCTGATCCTTGGTTTGTTGCAATTAAGAAGCTGCTGTCACAGTTAATTAAAGATCATACTCCAATACTTGAGCAAAACATCCAGAAAAGGACTAGCTAAGAATACCCAAGAAAGCATAAGCGCTAGGAAAACATTCAAGGAAGACATGCTTGTTAGAACAAAGATCTCCAATAACCCACTTTTTTCCTTCTGTTTCCCTGCCCCCCTACCCTTCCCCCATTAAACCACATGCAAGGCCATAAAGCTTGATCAAGAGGCAGTTCTGTAAAATTTCTTCCAAACTCAATTCTCTTCC
>NW_009731032.1:12890-27508 GCF_000703405.1 Apaloderma vittatum
CTGGGCCCCTCAGCTCAAGAGAGACAGGGAACTGCTGGAGAGAGTCCAGCGCAGCCACAGAGATGCTGAAGGAAGTGGAACATCTCCCTGATGAGGAAAGGCTGAAGGAGCTGGGGCTCTTTAGCTTGGAGGAGACTCAGGGGTGACCTCATAAATGTTTAGAAATATATAAATGGTGAGAGTCAGGAGGACGGAGCCAGGCTCTTTTCAGTGATGTCCAATGACAGGACAAGGGGGAACGGATACAAGCTGGAGCGTAGGAGGTTCCACAAAAACATTAGAAAAATACTTTCCTCTGTGAGGGTGACAGAGCCCTGGCACAGACTGCCCAGGGAGGTTGTGGAGTCTCCTTCTCTGGAGACATTCAAAACCCACCTGGACGTGTTCCGGTGGGATCTACTCCAGCAGAGGGGTTGGACTAGAAGGTCTTTCAAGGTCCCTTCCAACCCCTAGCATTCTGTGATATATAGACATTACTGTTCACAAAACAGCTTTCCTCATAGTAATATTACAAAACTGTAAAGTTTAGGTCTGACTGAAGATCACCTTAGCTAAATATGTAATTTTCCTTTTAGTTGTCTTTGCCTGGTGCTCCCACTGAGATTTATTTTTCAAACAAGCTTAAAGTTTTCAGAAAATGCATGGTGACAACTGGAGATGGGCATTATATTAGTTTAAAAAGAGCGATCAAGCAACTATCCCCATCTTTAGAGTTCTGCCTGTCGTCGACATAAGGCACTTCAGCAATTTAACCTCTCGGTTAGGTTGGTAGAGACCACATGCACACTATGCTGATAATACCATTGCTAATAATGACTGGGACAATAGGTCTCAAAACTGGTTTCCATGCTGCCTAAAATCAGCTTTGTTCCAACATAAATCACTAGAGATTACAAGAAAGAAACTTTGATCTGATTTCCTTCTAACATAAAGAAAGGTCAGAGCATAATGGGTGAATTACAACTTGTTAAAATGCCAAAATCAAGTAACTGAAAAGGATGAATGCTCTGCCCAAAGGCTTCCTCAAATCAAACCTTGGAAAAGAATTATCTGCTCTGTTCCCTTCACCTCCTCACTCCCAGCTGGAATATCGCTTACTTGTCCACGTGTACAAAGGACGAAGGTGGTCATTACTTTGGAATTTGGAATTCCCAATTAAAAAAAACCAAAACCAACAAACCACCAAACACAAACCCACACAAAACCCAATACACATATTAAATATCTCTCAAACTAAGTCAGCAAAGCTGGGAAGTTTTTCTTCAGAGTCAAGTGCTCAAAGAAGGTACCTTCAATTTTATCTTGCATAAGGGAATGTGAATGACGAGACCAAAACAGATCCCATAGACTTCCTTCTTCTGAATTAGATTTGACAGGGCTCACATTGACTATAAAATTCACACAAATCAGAATTTCTGCAACAAAATATTACATGTATGTGATCTTGTAACAGAGCCCTGATGTTTACATAGCAACTGCTTTCTGTATTACTGCATACGCTTGCCTGGTAAAGCACAGTATGGATCATCCTTTCACATGCGGCTGACGTTTCTAGACAATCTAGTCTGCATAGCTGAAATATACAGCATTCCTCTGCCTTGGTTTTATTCAGAAAACATGGAAACATATTTCAGGCAAAGCCTGCCTGCTCTAAATCTGCCATTTCGAGTTCTTTTGTTGCAGAAATTCACTCTTCTCCACTTACTGAATACCTGCCTCCCAATCCTTCTCCTTATATGCTCTTACGAGCTAATAAAATCGTCAACCACTGGGATTTAGAAAGTGGTTACATACTTATAATAATTGCACTGAAAAAAACCATGTTGCGCTCCAAATTCGGGTTCTACGCTAACTTATGATCCAATAACGTAACTTGTGCAAAAGAAGAAATTGCTTCAAGTTATTCTCTGAACACATACATGCACGCACATGCATATAGACTTTCATATATTCCTAACCGATTCCTTGGCGTTTCGGTGATCTTTTATTTAGTTCCAGCTGCAAGATGCACATACCAATCAATTCTCAACTCGGATGGATTTATCAGAGCTCTATATATAAAGTTGCCAATAAGCACACACATAATCAGCCAACTAAAAATTAAATATTACATCTAGGTATAGAGATTTGAAAATACCTAACTCTTCCAACTCTATACCCAAGAGGCAGGAAATACATCCTTCCTAGTACCGTTTTGTAGATCATTATGTCTTAGTTATTATCATCAGCAAATAAAACACTAAGATTACAAACAGTGAATCTTAATGCATTCTGAGGTAACGATTACCTTTGGATTAAAATATCTGCAGGACTGGGGCTGTGAGCCTCCAAACAGAGCAATGCGATAGTCATGTTTTTTTCTTCTTGGCCGTGTACCTTCCACTAACTCTTCTCTGTCTTCTGGGGAAAGCAGATGGTATCGCATCCCACCTAGAAGGAAGATAACAACTATTTGCAGATCCAGCGTAGCTTGTACGTGGAAAGCGATGTTTCAGAGGCACGAACAGGGTGAGGAGGGAAGGGGAAAACCAAGTCTCTACATTACCCCCGGCCAGCTTTGATTTAAGAGGGAAGAATGCACGGCAGCACATAAGGATGGGAGCGTACATCCAGATTTATGCTCTATTTCAGATTGCCTGCTCCATGTGAAAAGAGGATATGGATATCGACTCATGTTATATCAGCTCTTTTAGCCAATATTAACAAGCAATTAAAGTTTACCACATTGAAACAGGCAAAAGGAAGCAAACCCAAAGAACAGAACACCAGAATTGGGAACTTAAAGACGACAACACTAACATTAAAAGAAGGGACTTGAATGCAGTGAGTAGACAACCATGCTCACCTCCTCACCCCATAATTTCTGATTAATAAGGAAGGCATCTCTAGCACATTGTGCCTCACAAAAATCCCTCACTTTTGTTCTTAGCTTGACAATGCAAAGTATGTTATAACTGGTACAAAAAAATAAGCATTCTCCTAAGAAACATTCTAAAGAATGTAAAAGTTAATGACATTATAAGTCTACAACCAGAAAAAAATCCTTATTTCTTAAACAATGCACCCAATTCCATGTCCTACAAGAAGCATGACTGAGACGTCAACGGTCAGCAAATACTTACCTATACCTAAGTTAATTTGAAAGTTCACTCATCAAAACTGAAGGAACACAGTTGCGTACTGTTTTTTAAATTTACACTAAAATGAAGCCAACTAGTTAACCACTACTAAAATAAAATAGTTTCTTTCTAGAATATTTGTCAGCATCTAGCCTTTTCCTTCTTATATGATAAAACTTCACAAATGGTTTCTAAAAACAAGTGGGAAGTTTGTTCTCTATCTCATCTGCACCTTGAAAATGCAACTGCCTGTAGGCACAATAGTCAGTATATATTAGAGATAAAAACAGCACAACATATGCTTGATGTTCTCATTTGATTAGGGAAGCTTTGTAATATTCAAAATTGATATAAAGTATTTTTTATTAATTCACATAGGAATACGAACAATACTGAAGTTACTAGTCTGTCCCAAGGCACACTAACACTTCCAGTTACTCTAACAATTCATTGATGAAATCTGAATTATTTGTCATAGAGTTCGCGACCTTTGCTAGGAGAAAAGAAATAAAGTCACACTTAGTTACATAAACTGGGCTTTATTTAAATGATAATCTGCTAATCCATCCAACTTGGACTAAACACAGCATCCTAGAGGGAACACAGTCAGTTGAATTTAATATGAAAATGTTGTCAGAGCATTTTAAAGCAAACAGTTTTTTAAAATTCCACAGTATTTTTTAATTATACAGAATTTTAAAGACTTCAGCTAGAATTCAACTTACTGATCACCATTTTAAGGCATTCTGGGTTATCCTGAATAAGTGGTTCAGCCTGAACTGTTTTACTTAAGAAGTTCTTTGATATAAGAGGAAATCGGACTTTAGCAAGAATATCAACCATGTATGGCTGGCGATTTGTCTCATCATACTTCAGCCATCTGACTGCAGCATCATAAACCTTAAACAAGAGAGAAAAAGAAAAGAATAAGGCACATCACCACAGAAAAAGACAAATAACATCCAGCCTGGCCTTAAAAACTTCCTGGGATGGGGCTTCCATCCCCTCTCTGGGCAGCCTGTGCCCATGTCTCACCACCCTCATGGGGAAGAACTTCCTAATGCCCAATCTAAACGGATCCATCTCTGGCTTTAATCCAGTCTCTCTAGTCCTATCACTACCCGACATCCTAAAAAGCCCCTCACCAGCTTTCTTGTAGCCCCCTTGAGATACTGGCGTCCTCAATAAGGAGATCTACAATAAGGTCTCCTCGAAGCCTTCTTTTCTTCAGATTTACTTTCATGAAGGAAAAATAGAGCAGCTATTAGATAAAGCTACCTTCCCTTTTTTGGACAAATGTAAACATGCTCTACACCGATAAAAATGTTATGAGTAGAATGTCAACTTTCCAGCAGTAATTCCAAGAAATAAGATTCCCATAGTATCTGTGAGAAAATAGCAGAAGATCAGCAAAGGAGGATTGTAAACACACTTGAGCAACTTGCAGCTGGGATGTCAAAACACACATACACTAATTGCTGTTTAGTTTTGTGTGCTTGACAAGTAGAACATCTGTGTTCAGATAACAGACCTGTGACAGACTCAGAGATACCTTATCCAACATGCTTGAGATCCTGCCTTGCTGTGGGAAAGATCAAAGCGGAGCAGAAAACGGTGTCTGCAAAAAATCCCTGATAGAGAGGCAAAAGCAGGAGGTTCAAAAGTTTTTTCACCCTCTATCTGGGATTGAGCTCGACAGTGCCTGCATTCCCATTTGCATGCCTCCACCTGGGTGCTGCTCTGGAGGTCCCCTGGTTTGCAAGGTAGTGAAAATACATTTACACTTCGCGTTTCATCTGTGGTTTTGTGGTCATTCCTGCATCCTGCCTGTGTCAGCTCACACATTATCACTGGCAAACTTCTGCTGTTTCATGGTGTGCACTGATACTTTCTGAAAGGAATTTTAATGAAGTTGTGCTGCCTACACAAAATTTCTGCCACTGCTGCCAAGCTAAAGCATGCCACCCTGCCTTCCCAAAAGAACTTCTAGAAGGAAAATTCGAGTGTCATTTTGGCTGCAAGCCAAACACTTGCAATTTTGAGAATGTTACCCTGCAACCTGAACTTTCCCAGAACATGGTAAGAATGTCGAACTGTGACCTAACATATTTGTACTTGTAACTAGCCAACTACGACAGTAAATCACCTGCTACTATCCCCAACTCTTAATCATTCTTATTTTTGTTAAACTTTTTACAGCAACAGATACTCAAGAAAACATATTCTGTGAAAGCTAAACTTCGGTCAGGGAACCCTCCATTTCTAAGTGGTTACACACACCATCTTGGCTACGAGATCCCTCTGTTGCACTTCGAAGGAATGAGTCAACTCACGAGGACATACCCAAACTAAAATTAGCTAGTTCAAGCAGCAGAACGACATAGCTAGAAAGGCAAGATTTCAGCTTGTTTTCAACAGATTTGACTGAGGAGCTACAAAAACTATGCAGCAGCTACAACCATCCTGCAGTCACCTCTCTGGGCCACGCTGCAGACACCTGCAGCAGGAAGAACAAGCTGGCAAACAAGCATTCAGGGCTGTGCTATAAGCTGAATCAAGCTTTCCAAATGGGACAGCTCAGAATGTAACTTCTACCACAGGTTACAACTTCCTAGTGAAGCTCCTGGCTTCTTTCAGCCACCGGAACTGTTTTGTGTCCACTCCCTAAATAAGGGCCTTCCATCAATCACTGTCAATGCATCTAGATTTCAGTGCTTTGGTCATCTTCCTTCCAAGTCCCTCAGTTCCCCAAGCTTGTGCATCCACGCATTTCCATCAGAAGCAACTCCTCCTTGGAATGGGCCGGGACCATGCTCAGCTAGAGACATGCACCATTAAGGCGCAGTTTGCTTACCACTCTGAAGTAGTTCCCTTTCACCACTAGCACATGGACCCCGATCCAGGAGCAACTGCTGTAATACACCCACCTTAATTCGGCTCACAGAATTCAGTTCATATACTGAGGAATCAGAAACGCTGTAGCTATCTCAGTAAAGGAAACCGTTTCGCTTATTCCCTTTATGACTTTTTTCTTCCTAATTTGCTGAAACAACATGTAATATAACCACACCTGAAACATGTGTATTCATTAATATTTGGGTTTCAGCAAGCCAGGATGCAGCTTTTACTCAACAATTTAGTAAGCACTATGTGCATCATAGACTGTAGGAACACCAAAAGTGATACTTTAAACCAGTTCTTGGTTAAAAAACAAACACACAAAAAAAGCTAAAACAATGAAATTCAGTGCTGTCAGTTGGTATGAAACAGAGCTCTCACCTGGTCTTCTGCCCTCACTGTCAACGTATCTTGGTTCAAGAGATGTGTCACACGCTTAACATCCAGTTGAAGAAACTCATCTGTCTTGTAAACTTCAGTGAAATGCTGATGGATAAAGTCATCTGCAGTGGCTTTAAGTTCTGGACAGTCTAGGCATTCTGCTAACACACTTATACCTATGAAGGAAAAATTAAGAGAAACACCTTCCAAACGTGAACTGCAATCACCTTTAATATACTGAAGTAGAAGAAAATTACTGTAGTTTCAGTGATACTTGCTACTCCAGCTTAATATTTACTACCATGCTGCCTTTTTTTTTTTCCTTTAAAACATATGCTATCTATCTTAACTCATCTGCCACTCAAGACAAGCTAAGCACAAGCTGCTGATCCCTATCCCTGTCAAACTAATTGGAGAGTCAGACCTGCAGCACTTGCTGTATTAACCTCTCTAGCACTATTTTCTCCCCGTTGCTTTCCCAATTACAAAGCAAGTCCGAGCCATACTGCAATAATAAAGTCTAACTAGAACAGCTTGAGAAACTGGATCCAGGTTTTATGACCTCTCCTGACTGCTCATGCAGCAGCAGTCACCAACCAAGCCCAATTTCCTTCAAGAGTCACAGTGAACTGAGACTTTTCTATACAGGTAGCACAGTCAGCTGTATACCAGACAAAAAAGTCTGATGCTGTTGCAGGAGCAGAAGGTTGGCATAAAGGTACAAAGAGAAGCCTGTTACCAAGAAGCATCGTTTCCAACTCTCCCCTTAGAAACCAGGCAAGCACAGACCTTTTCAGTCAACTTTTCATCATCATGCTGCAGTCTTCCTCCTCCTTTGAAGGAAGGGATAGCAAATGCAGTAGAAGCAACTCACCAGCTCATGGGCTGCAAATACCCTGAGCTGCTCTAAGTAGTAAAATGCAAACTAGAAAGATAAAAATTGAGTGCGCAAGCTCTTTGCAAAATTTTCAAGAGAATCAAAATATACTATGGGTTCTTTCAAATAGACTTTTTTTTTTTTAAATGAACTGTGGACTTGCCTAGAACTGGATAGAACACATAGAACTGCATAGAACACATTTCACCTTGTAAACAATGCCTTGGATAAAAACGGATTTAATTTTTATCTCCCTTTTTGCTACAAATTAGCAAAGTATGCAAGTGTTAGAGATCATAATTTTCTAGTTAACAAAAAACACCGAAGAGGGAATATGCCTCAAAGCACACATAAGTGGCATTTTCCACAGAAGGTAATGCCTTTCCTCCAGCAGTTATTTCAGAAACACAGTTGTACTGCACACTAAAGCATCAGCTGATTCATTATAATTCAGATACTCTGCAAAACATTTCTATTGATATTATAAACACTTATAACATCATTGAGATGTTACTAGAATTACATGACACACATCAATAAGAAACCTTGTGAACAAGTTTATCTTTTTATCTCTGTTTAAATAAAGTGTACCAAATCTTAAGTATGAAAAAGCATTTAGTTCTACTTGTTTACCTTTTCTGTAACATTTACATGGGAGCTACAGAACGTATTAAGTTTTAAACCAGCCCAGATAACATACATGCATTTCAGTCAAAATGAAGAGCAACTAAAAATCAAGAGTAACCTAAACTTATCCTGTTCATACTTCTAGATGTGCTAGTTTTGTAGAAATTATCACTGCCAAATGCTGTCTCCAAGTACAGTAACAACAATCGAGAGCTCACCTTACTAAACAGCTGACATTCTCTAACCAACAAAAATCTTCAGGTGCTGCCAAGCTGAGAGAAGACCTAACACAGTCAGGGGATCCTGATATCAGCAAAACAATGGCCAGACTTCTTTCTACAGCAGGTTCAGATTCAGAGTAAAATTATACCCCTAGATTTAGCCAAATATTACTGTCTTTTAGACAATACTATATATTATTCCAGAACAGCAAAGTTAAAACCTAAACAGTAAATTTAAGTCTGCGTTTCTCTTACCAAGGCAATTGGAAGCATCAACTTGTTCCTTTAGGAAGTCCACACACATTTTTTTCACAGGTTCAATTTGATACTGGTTTGCTGCATCTAGTAAAGACTGGACATTATTGCTGTTAACTGAGATTCTGCAAAACAGAAGGTGTAGGTAATTTTAGTGATGACAATCTTACTTTATTGCAGTAAAGGGGGGAAAAAACAAAACCAACTTATATCAATTCACATACAAGGCAAAATTATTTCCCTGCTATTTACCCAAGAATCTTTCACATACAGGCTGAGAACACAACCTCCCTTCATGACCTTTTCAAACTGCTTTACTAAGGAAAGGCAAAGGGTAACTAGTTCTGGATGCTGAATAAGCCTTTAACACAGGCTCTCTGCAGTACCGTACTACTGTGCTGACTTGAGCGATGAGCCACCTTCA
Organism: Apaloderma vittatum; assembly: GCF_000703405.1. NCBI lineage: Eukaryota > Metazoa > Chordata > Aves > Trogoniformes > Trogonidae > Apaloderma > Apaloderma vittatum. Next base: position 21,693 of record NW_009731032.1, read on the forward strand.
CAAAACAGAAAATGAACCAAATCTTTTTTTCTGACAGTCTCCCACTCCCAAACAGGTATCAGCAAAAGCTGTTTAAACTCATTGTCAGGATTGCTCTGGCTGATGTGCCCAAAGAGCACAAGCAGAACATCCAGTCTGGCAGTGCTTCAACGGAAACGTCAGAGCCAACGATAAGGGCTTGGGCACCAGAGGAGGCAACCATATGGCCTGAGGTGCTGACACTGACTCTCATCACTCTCATCACTGATGGAATATACAACAGGATTCCTCTCAAAGAAAGGAGAAAGCCTTCCTAAGGAGAGTTAATCCCATTAACACAAAGATAAAAGGTCTGCCACCCACCAGTCATGAGAGCTGATGAAGTAGTACTGTTTACAACCCTAGGCATCTGCACCAGCTTTGTTTTTTTAAACAAAACCCCATAACTGCCATATGCAGGGACAACTTGAGATAGGAGAGAAATGCTCTTCTCAGAACAGTTACCCACCCCGCCTGTCCCCAGATGGTGGTGTAACTCCTGGAAGCAGTTCTGTGCAATAGCTACCATGGCCGTAAAGAGAAACCCTGCTGATAGCAATAAGGGCCTGAATTTCAAAACAGTGGGAAATATCATTTGACTCCAACACTGAATTCAAAAGCTTGAAGTGCTTTGAATTGCTTCTGGAGACAACTACCAGCCTCTTTAGTCTGCAGGGCTTCCTACTGATTAAAAAGGAAAAGGGAAGAAGGACAGAAGATCTAGTTATATCAGGCTTTAAACAAAGTAAAGAATTGTAATGGTAACAAAACCCATGAATCATAAAAGCATTATTTTAAGATTTTATCATTGACATTTGGCAGGCTTCCTAGAGAACATGTCTGCTTTAAATAACAAAACTACCTTGCAGTATAAGCAAACTCCACAAGCTGTTCAATAATGTCAGGTTCTGCATCTTTCAGCTCCACTTCAAAGGATTTTGATTCGAGCATATTTGCTGCAAATAGGTTAAAAGACAAACTACATCAATAAGCCACTTTAGTTATTGTACATTTTGCAAACACTAGACAATAAAATGATCAGACAAAGTGGGAACCTGCTCAAAACTGCACACAGCTGACTGCTGTTTTCCCAGGATTACTAATGCAAGTCAGGAGAGAAAGGAGGCAGTGGGACAAACAAGGTAACACCAGCATGCACACACACCAGCTATGTAAATTACGATAAACTGTATTATTAAATTAAATGGAAAAGGTCATAGCTGCTGTTGACTGCAGTGCAGACTGCCAAGTTAGCATTACCAAAATCAGGAAGCACACACCGCCCTGTCAAAAGCTATTTCCACATTCAAGCTGACAACAATAGAGACAGCTCTGAGCTCCTCACATCCAGACGCAGCACTGTAAGGTTGCCCACAGACAGTCACAAGCCATCAGAAGGCACAACTATTTCACTTCCACTCGGCTTTGCTGTGCACTTTACAGCACAATACTTTTAAAAGTCATGGGTAAGGCATAAAAAAAGCAAGACATACTACATAACTGAATTCGTAAGGGTAGCATAAATGCAGGAATATTTTCACCCCTGAAAGGCCGTTTTGTATGCAGAGGTGCCTAATGGTGGGAAGCAATGGGGCAGACAAAGTGTCATGGGAATAAAAACTCCTTATTTTCAGGTTCAGGGAAGGAGACTAACTGTAACACAGTGTATGGGCCCCAATTAATAGGAAAGCTTACATATGAAGTAACACTTGATCAACAGAGAGTTAAAGGAGAAATGAGTGGAAAAGTGAACAGAGATGAATGGAAGACAGACACAAAATGAAGAAATCTTATCCCTGAAATTAATCACTTTTGTAAAATAAACCAGCTTGTCAGCCACAGTTCTAACAGGATATCATGACAAAAGTTAACAATAATTCAATTTTGAAAAGACTTACTAGTAAACATCAAATTAAAAAAGTGACTGGCTGAAGCAAGCACAACACGGTGAGCTGGGATCTTTCTTTCTTGAACCATAAGAATGACATCACACAGCGTTTTCTAAATCAGAGGAAAAAACAGACAAATAAAACCCATAAAGATCAGCATTTCTGAAAATCTTTTAACAACATTTCTTTAAAAACAGTTTATGGTAGGTCACTGCTTTTCTTAATCCACACAACTCGAGTATTATGTAATGAAAAATTTTCTGAAAGTCAAAGTTCCCGTTCAGTAACCTGGAGAACCCACTAGGTTCAGTTTACCCATGAACTTGTACCTTAAGAAGGGTCACGGATAACATATGAAATCTGATTAAGGTTTTTCCTACAGCATTTATATCAGCCTCTAATAACGTAGGCTCTGCAGCATCTAGCAGGGGCTGCATTTGTATTACACTCTCTTCATCCACCAGTGCTCTCCTCTTTGCTCAGCTATTGATTTTAAACAAATACCAAACAAAAAAATCCACACACAACTTGTAGGAACCTGATATTTGAAGAATGCCATCATATTGCTCAACTAGGGTGATAGCAATGAACAAGTTTAAAGCATTCAGTGGAACGTTTTAAAGAAAATGCATCCCAAGAATATGACTTCTACGGAAGTGTTTGACTGGTCACCATCTGACAAGCAACTAACCAACTTCCAGAGGAGGAGGGGAAAAAGAAAAACAAAAAGCACCTACACTAAAATTTATTTCTGTTTTGTTTGCTATTTGTATGTAAGCAGTAAGTTTCTTTCCTACACATGACCTGTCATGCACTAGAAGAAAAAAGGAAAGTTACAGAACTTTAAAGTTGTCAGGAGACATGAGAGGAGAGCAAGAGACTGAAATAAAAGCACACAATTTGGGTAGATTCTCAAATGGTACCTTTTCTAAGAACACATTCACTGAAGTAAATGCACATCACACTACAGTTAATTATAACATCCTCTTAATTAAGAAATAAAACCCAAGCTCTACTTCCTAAAAATAGGAATTAATTATCAACTACTACTTTAAGTTCATAGAGCTACCTTCAAAAACATCTGCCTAAACCCATCTCAATACTAACCCAGAAAAGAGCATTTCTACTGTGGGAAGCACATACTTGACTAGAAAAGTGTGAGAATGTTTTCCACAGACAGACAATATTATCTAGGACACACCTCATAATGCTGATAATCCATGTACGCAGCCCCTTCAAATAAACCTGTATTTTAGTTTCTTGAATGAAAAGACAATCAGAAGCACACACTGGACAAAATATAAATAATATATTAAAAAAATATTTAATTATTCATGAGATGGGAGTGACATCCAGCCTCCTTTGTACATCTGTAGCTTTAAACCATTTAGGATTGAAACAAGAAAAGGGATCATTTGAGAGAAGTTTCAGAGGAAATCCTTTAAAGCTTAAATTCCCAGCACATCTGGTTCAAAGTGAGCACTGGAAACCAGCAGTACAAGATACCACAAAATCCTGCGGGCAAGCTTTGCTAACGAACTCCATGCTGCACTCCTAAGATCCATTTAGTGCCTCGGCTCAGCATCTGAAGCACCTCAGATATTCTAAGGCCTCTCTGGGTGCAGGAAGAAATATTTGTAAAGCAAATCAGACCATCATTTTGACTTTCCTCTGGGCATGACCGTTCCATTTCAAATACTGCTTTTTGAGGATTTTTGTACTTCTTTCCAGGGAGATCCATTGGTGTCACCAAGTCACCTCAATGAGGCAACAGATGATTGATGTTACGTCAACCAAAGGGCACACCCAAGCATGAACTTGCACGAGGACACTTCATCTTCCAAATAACAGGTTCCGCAACACCTTGCAACTCTGCCTCAGCTTCATTTGCAATTGCTTCACTTTTGGCTGCCTTCTACTCAGCTGGAAAGCTGCAGCAAAGGATTTATGCATACACTGTCAAATAGCTCCGTAAAGCCCACAGTGACATGGGCCATCTCACAGTGGATGGTCCTCCACAGACTAAACATACTCACCCCAAACACCTCGCCAGTACCAACTGCAGGTACGTCCACAGCTTATTCCAGAATCCCATCCTCAGGGAGGCTGCCGCTACGCCTCCGCTCACGAAAAGCAACCACTTTAAAATTAGCTGTGCTTTCCAACTGGCCCATTTTCCTACAGCATTAAGCTAATGCAGATAAAAACTTAGTGCTAGTTGCTATTTCCATCACAGAAAATTTTTAACTCGTATCATATTCAGGTTTTATAACCACTGCATAGTTCTTCACTTCCGAAAATATAAGAAGAAAGAGTTGCCTACAAAGCCTCTTAAACTTTAGCACAACTAATTAGCTGAACAAGTACATTTTCCTCTGGCTCTTGCTGACTTCCCAATTTTATCCTATATAACCACACCTTCCCCTGTCCCCATCTCCCTCTCCCTCACTCCATCATGGTTAATCTCCTCTTACAAACTCCTAAAAGAAGTACAAGTGTTATGAACCATGCAAGATTTCTGGAGCAGTCAGCACTGGGTGGTGACCCAGATACGCAAAGCCACCATCTGAGGTCAGATTAGAAGTTTCCAAGAAAATCCAACAGAAGGCAAAATTCAGAGTTGCCACCTCCCTGAGCATAATAGATTTTGAAATCTGAATCAAAGCATACAAAGATTTTGCAGCACTTAATCTTGATCCTCTCTCTTCATGCTCAGAGTAACTTTTAAGTAGATGGGAGCTGAAAAGATGAAGTACTTACAAAAACAACTTAGTGCCACATACCAGGGTAGCGACACTGTAAACCACTAGGATTTCCCTGTGTTAGAGGCTGTACATATATCTAAGGGAGGGCGATATTTCATCTATCTACTTACAAAGCATAACAGCACCTGGAATCCCCTTGTCAACAACGACAGAAATACAAGCTAAACAGCAACAAGCTGCATTATGAACTAAGCTGCACCTTGAAATATGTTTACAAAATCAGAACAGAAACAAAACCTACCCAGAAAAAGCAGTTCATAAGCTTTACGTTTCAACTCCTCTACCTGAAGTCATTGAAACCAATTTGTCTTTTTCATACACAGGAGCTTAGCTGCATGAAGTGGTTTATGCAGACAACACAAGTGACTGTGTATTAGCGAGAGAAGATATCACTTGCTAGGCCACCACAAAAACTAGACCGAGCCCCTGGCAAGACTAGCACTGAGAGGATAAGTAGCTAAACCCCAGAGGATACAAAACATGACCCTGCCAAGTGCGAAGCCTCCAACTGCTCCTGAACAGCTGGGTTCAGAGTCAGCTTTAATTCTGGTTCCCCATTGCTGGTTTTAAATGAGCAATAGTACAACAATGAAGCCAGCTCCTCGACTAAGCCGAAAGACTACTTCGTGTGCAAGAGATCACCCTTCTTCTATTGTACCAGAAGTCTGAGCTTTTTAAGACGGAAAAAAAACCCAAACCATGAACACTTCCTCCAGTTTGGACAGCTCAGCTAAAATCCACTTGTGTAATTATAATTTTGGTCACCATTCTTGCTCTACTGGAAAACAGAAGAGTCACTTTTAATTACCATTAGACTACTGCTCTAGGAATCTGATCTGCTAAAAAAAGGTCCGAAATGGCAAAGGTGAGGCTCCCAGCTCCCTACACTGCTGCCTGCTTCTCCGTGAGACAGCCAGATGTGTTCCATGCAAAGTGCAAGAAATGCCACCTGTGAAACCCAACCCCGGTTCCAGCCATTGCTCTCCTTCTGCCACATCTTCACCACCCCAGGAAGCGTTCCCAGGGGCACAAGTCAATCTGACGGCAGAGCTCCCGGTCAGAACTCTGCGTCAACATCTGAACTCCCCTCCGGCTTCTGCACGAAGCGGGCTGCGCAAATACTCCAGCCCGGGGAACCTGGGCC
>NW_009731033.1:0-103993 GCF_000703405.1 Apaloderma vittatum
AAGGTCCCTTCCAGCCTATGTCATTTTATGATTCTATGACTTACCCCTAGTGAAGCCATGCTAGCTATCACCAACCACTTGATTACTTTTTATGTGGCTTAGTACAGCTGCCAGGAGAATCTGTTCCATAATTTTACGTGGCACAGAGGTAAGGCTGACTGGTCTGTAGTTACCTGGATTGTCCTTGATCCCTTCTTTAAAGATGGGGGTTATGTTTGCCCTTCTCCAGTCTGTGGGAACCTCACCAGACTGCCAGGACCTCTCAAATATGATGGCCAGTGGCCTAGCAACTTCAGCTGCCAGTTCCTTCAGGACCCATGGATGTATCTCATCAGGTCCCATGGACTTGTGCACCTTCAGGTTCTCTAGGTGTTCCCAGACCTGTTCTGTTTCTACCCTGGATGGTTCTTCACTCTCCCAGACCCAGCCAACACTCTCTGTGATTTGGGTGATGTGCTGGCCAACCTTCACTGAGTGGCCCTGTTTGAGCAGGGTGGTTAGATCAGGTGAGCTCCAGAGATGCCTTCGAACATCAACCATTCTGTGATTCCATGATCCTGTGTTATGATGTTTTATTGGCTCTGAAAATCAATATAATATATAATGTGTTGAACAAATATACGTGAGTGGAACCTGCTCTGTAAAGCTAGTTTTTTTCTACCACTTCAGTAATATAGCCCTGTGGTCTCTGTTTCCGTAAATGATTTACTAGGAGCTGTCTTGAGCATGTTAGCACTGCAAAGTGCTTTTTTAAAAATCAAACACAGATCACCAAGACCATAGATTTACATCTATGGTTTTGATATAATACAATACACCCATAGAGAAAATGACAGAGTGAAATTGGATACTGTTAGCCAGACGGCAGATTGCTACTTTTAGGTCTTATTAAAAGAAGTGAGGAAACAGTTGGCAGACTTAGCAGATCATCTGTCTGCGTGTCTGTTTCTTCTTCTCTCCTTCTGTTTAACTAAAGTGTCTGTGGAGTCTAGCATAAAAATCAATGGAAATCGTACCTTTGGTCCAACGAAAATATTTTTACATTGTAATACACATTTGCATTCCGTATTAGCATCAAGCTTTCATCCTATTTCTATACTTGAAAAAATAATCGAAATGGTGTATTTAAATTTGAGAAATTTATACTCTAGAAGAAGAAGAAAAGGTCTGCAGGTTCATGAAAATTTCCATATAATTTCTTGAAGATGAAATTGAAAGATTTCTTTCAGTCTTTTGGAAGAGTTGGACTTAGGATGTGCTAGTGGATGGCATACTTTCCATGATTTCACATATGTTCAGCAGAAAGCACAAATTAGAAGTGTTAAGCTAGCAAGGAATTTTCCATCTCAGAGACCTCTGCAGGTCAGTTTAACACCTTGGCCATGAGGAAAGTTCAGAAACAAATTTAATTAACACATTCAAGTCTTAAATTTTAGGAGGTTGATCTTGCTCCTACTTAAACACTTCAATGGCTACCTATGGAAGTAGATAGTCCAGGAAATTTTGCATTCTAAATGAATATTAAAGACAGAACATCATGATATTGATTAAGTATTTTGGTTTTAGTACTGGTATTTATTTAGTGGAGGGTTCCACTTTCAGAAATGAAAGGTACCAGTTGCTAGATCCTCACTTTATAATTTGAGGGTATATTACTAGTAGAAACCTAGGAGAAACAAAAAAAAACAAAAAAAAATTACTGAACAGTGTGACAAATTTATAATAAAGAACACTGAAGATATTTTTTCCTTTTTCCAAATGAATTTTGGGGAATAATTCCATAGACTTTATAAAACATAAATTATCTTTCTGTTTTCTATTTCTATTTTCTATTTTTGTTAACACACTTAAGCAAACTGCTTGGGAGAAAGGTACTCAATAATTTGAACAAAAATAAGCTACCAGATAGTAAGGAAGTGAGGAAATATGAAAATATTTCAAAGGAGGCAGAGAATGAATGTACATATTTTGAACAAGAGGTAAATAAAGCATATACTCATCTCTTTAGCCTATCCTGTTCCAAGACTACTAAATACTGCTTTTTCTTTCTTCTAAACTTATCCAGCTCATCTCCACAGGACATAATTTAATCCTAGCTAATATGTCTATTTTCCATACTGCCATCCTTCCGGGCTGGAATATCACACATTCTGAGACAGAAATGTACTTTCTTTTTTTGGACAATCATGCCACGTATGTTACCTACAGCACAAAGAATATACGTCAGTGGTTGAATATTTAAGTTCTGCAAAATTTATGGAATAATGAAGACAATATGTCCATCCAAGGGAATAATTGATTCATGGGGAGCCTGTACATCTCAAATTGGTTAATTCTGGGACTTCAAACTGGCCGCTGTTCCTGTTGTTTAAAGTCAGCAAAGAGTAGCACTGACAGGAAGGCTGCTCGCCAGAAAAGGGCATTTTCAAAGTCACACAGCATGAACATTTTCTTATCAAGATCCATTACAAGAAAAAAGTAAGTGGCATTTCAATGAAATCATCCTTTTTATATATATATATATTTATTATTTGCAACTCTCTGGAGATGAGGTACCTGCTATTGGCTCTGAGAACATAAGGGCACCTGTCTATCACAAGAAAGCAGAGATATGTCTGAAATAAGCAGATTCAAGTACTGTTCTTCTTACTTTCTTCCACTTATTTTAAATTTTGTTTAAAATTATTCCTTTAAGTTTTTTGATGCAAACATTGCATTTAATATCACATCGCAACAGATTAAATATATTCTGTGATGTGACATAATTTGACTTGATCTGATCAAACCAGGTGAAAAAACAGTGTTCTGTCACTTAAAGAGAAAGAGGTGGCTATAGGTAATTAACTTCAAAATCTATTAAAAATTATTTATGAAAAGTTAAACAGATCCTGTTACATACGTCTATTACTTACAGTCCTATGACAAAGTAATAACAGTCTACTATAAAGTTCAGATCTAAACATTATAAAAAACCCAATCTCTTCATACATAACATTGAATTACTACTTAGTTTTTAGGCATTCTATAGGACATAGAATTATTTCTACTTCTGCAGCTATTTCCTAAACTAATAATCAGTGCTTATTTTGAGAAGGCTTATTTACTGACAAAAATTTTTGTAAATATAGATTTCCCGTTGGAGTTCAAGTGGCAATACCAACTCCTATATAAAGTTCTATTATACATGTGCAGAGTTGGGACTGCAATCTTTCCAGCTCAGGATGATTGTCTTACCATTCTCCTGTTTAAACCTTTCTTCTCATAGATGTTCCAGGCAAGTAGGAAGATGTTTTACAAATTCCTACAAGCCATGTACTTTTCTGTCTAATATTTTAAATCAACCAAACACACTACTGAAGAAGAAAAATACTGAAAAAAAATAGGAAGGGAATCAGCAGCTGACTCCTTATTAACAATTAGCAGAATTGTTCCCTGATCTTTTAATATTTGGGCCACTGAGAATCTCAAAACTAGTAGTTGCTATCTTTTTGAGTGCCCAAAGACCAGGATCATAGTTATTTGTACTTAAGCAGGCAGCTCAGTGAAAACATGCAACAACTAATATAATGAAATAGTGATTTAAAAGTCCTCAATTATTCTATCTACTGCCCAGGTATGGTCATGGTCTTTCAGCAGCTCACTCTGAGACCTAATTTGACAGAAAACATATCCAAGTCTTATGCATCTACAGACCCACATCTGTCTACATGGTTAGGTAAAAGCAGATGAGCTCTCCGATAAAGGCATATTGTTCAGCTCTAGTAGAAGCATAGAAGAGAACGCTTTGGGTTGGAAGAGACCTTTAAAGGTCATCTAATCCAAATGCCCTGCAGTGAGCAGGGACATCTTTAACTAGATCAGATATGTTGTAGTTATTATGAGAGACTTGCACATCTTTAGTGATATTCTTCTGGATTCTTCATTATTAATATATTCTGATTCTCTTACCTTAAATAAAGCACTATACTGATGAAGACAAAAAGCTTTGAATCAACTGGCAGTGATTCATATTTCTCTACTTCAGTGCAAGTAGAGAAATTCAGATTTGTCTGCACCCATCCATGTGGATCTGTTTTCCAAAAGTCCCAGTGCAGCAGGGAATACAGCACTCACAGTACATAGAGAAGTTTATAAGGCATGACCGTACAGAGGACAAAGACAACATCCAGGCAACTGCAGGAATTCTTTGTGTATTATGAAACAGTGCTCTGAGAATCCCTAGGTTGGAAAGTCATAAATAGTTGATTGTATAGATAGAAGTCTTTCCAGAGCACATATCCAAATGGCTGTTACTGTATGATGTGGGCTGAAAGATGTGGTCTGTCTATCTGAACTCCTTGCTCCTGATATCCTGATTATGCAGAGGTGTAATGGTGCAGCCCTGTAATATGGTAGCTAGTGCTTGTTACAAACCATAAGCTTTGTACTAAGTTTGCATGGTCCTGGGAGAGAGGCTTGTCAGGTCTGCTCTGACTGAGTTTGTCTTGACCTGCCTCCAGGTGTTATCTGATTTTTGCTGTGGAAGGAGTTTCTCTAACTGACCAGGAGTCCATATCTGATTTGGCTTACTTCTGTTTATCTTTGTGTAATACTGTAGTTTTATACAGATACCAGTAACAAGATTTTTATGACTCTAACATAAGAGTGTAGAGGTACACGCCTGGAAGGTCAGCAGAAGCTTTCAGAGTCAGAAAGACAAGATTCTGCCAGACCATGCAGGTATGTGATGAAAAGGAATGGAGCACAAGCTGGTGTTAGGTTGTGTAGTAAAAACTCATCTGCACCCCACAAAAGAGAACAGAGACCACAGCACATGGGAGAGCTCAAATTCTGCTCTAGCTCCTCCCAGGTCCATCACGGGAGTCATCAGCCCATCAGAAGCCTTACTATTTTTGAGTTGTCATATGCAGCCGAGTTTCCCCAAGCACTGAATACCCCACAGCTATAATAAAACAGCTCAGTAACATCCAAACAAAAAGTACTACAGACCTAGAGCTGGACAAAACTAGTTTTATGGGTAACAAAGAAAGGAAAGAAGCAGTATTCGACATATGTAAAAGATACCATATACAGTAAAGTTGGATGTAGCCTAGAGCTGCAGCCCAGTGAAGAATGAAAAAGTTTTAAAAGACCTCACATGGAAAAAAAATAAATGCAGAAGAAGAAATCATCAACACAAGCACCATATTCCTCCCAGAAAAGAGACTCCAGATGTTGACTTGTTGTAACACACCTCTCACTATCATGTACACAGTGATGAAACATCACTGACCTTAGGACCCAGAGCAACAGTAGAAGGGCGAGCACAACTGCAGGAAAAGGGTAGAAAATAAGATGTGTGTTATTATTCTCACTATACTCCTGCTGGTTTTGTACCTTTTTCTGTATTCTACCTTTTAGTTTTTTTGTTTGGTTTGGCTTGGTTTTTTTTCTGCAATAATTAGATCTAGATTAATGACGATTCCTGAGTTAAACTGTAAAGATTTCCACTACATTAAGAATAAATTTATCGACTCTCTTATGTATAGCATGTACTTTCTCTTTGCCTATAAACAAGATTTTGAACATACCAGAAGATGCTGTTTTATTGGTGACCATGTGCTTTCTTTATAAAGCCTCCTGCAGATTTTGCTAGTGGGCTATGTCATATATTGAAAGATATGCCAAGGTTGTTCATTTTAGACCTTTGATTTAACTGAAACTTTCCAGTAATGTGTTTGTAGATTAATTCCTAGGACTAATTTCTAGAAGGAAAAAAAATATAGTAACTTCCTTAAGTCTGGCAAGGTTCACAGAAAGTATATTTGTATAGTATAGTGTCTATTCTCCTATTTAGCAACTTTCCATCGTGAGGAAACAAAATGGTCCTTTTCTACAAGTCTCATAGCTAACTACTTCCTCATAAAGGTAAATATAACTTGGTTAGAAGTCAATGGACAGTATCATAAAATAAAATGATTGAACATTAGTATGATATTCTTATGTGTTAAATGTATCTTTCTATAATGTCAGTACTGGATACCATGAACAGATATTTTATAGAAAGGATAAAACTCTTTTTAATTATAACCATTTTATGGAGTATCAATGGCTCCCAAGTTTTAGATCTAACCTAAATATAGTAAATAAGCAGTTGTTTCAGTTTTTGTAGTTGTGAAAAAACTCTTCCTGGAAAGAGAATTTCTTATTTCTGTCAGTAGTTAGAAGACCATTAAGGAAGTTTTTCGGTAAGTTGTATACGCAGAATAGAAGAGAATGGAATTGAAGTAAGTCAAACATTGACCCTCAGGTCAGTATGTTTTTTCTGAATTCGGAAGAATTCAAATAGCTGAAAAAAAAACCCAAACAAACAGTTAAAATGTCCCTGATGGAAGATTTGTCTTTCTGTTGATGCCAGCTGAATTTGAGTTGTATATTAAACAGTAATTTACAAACCCCAGCAGAGGAGAAGCCAAAGGCACACACATTCAAAAATTATCTCTTGAGTAGAGAGACATGGCTATGACATTTTTTTTTGTTTCACTATGTTGAATTACCATGAGAAGGTCCTCCAGTGACACTTTATGTAATAATTTGATCTTTAGAAATCTGAGGTTAACTAGTCAAGAAATCTTTCCATAACGAAAAAAAATACGAAAAAATAGTGTTATATTTAAGGTATATCAGGAAGCAAAGCACCATGTTAACTCTGCATGGAAGTGTGGAAGTAAGTAATTTTGATAAATGTGGCTGAAATATGGTTAATAAGGTCATTTTGTGATAGCAGACACTGGAATGTGTTAAAACCTGGGAAACAGAGATCTTCAAAGTGCCTTTATTCATCCTGATGGTGGCAAACTCTGGTAACTACTGACCCATGCAGAGCATAAATATTATTTTACTGTAGGCCACAGGTAGCTGCTTCTAAAATACTGCATTTCTTTAAGGTGAATCTGACAGAACTTGACATGCATAAAAAGTACACAAAGAGTATGTATGTATCGTGCATCACTGTGACATTCACACAGACAGTCTGGGTTTGGCAACAGTTTGGTTTTGTAGGCTTCTTTTGACATTTAAACAGAAGTTAAGAATCTTTCTGAAAGGAGCAAGGGTTGCTTGCCAGGTAGGAATATATATCTTTACAAAGGCCATCCTCAGGTGAAAATGTCTGTAGAACTGTGGTTGGAAGTGACATGTTGCAGTTGAGAGATTTTTGAGGAAAAACAACTTAAGTACCACCTGAGAAAAATATACCTAGGTCTAAGTGTGAATGCTTCAATTTTATGAACAAGACCTTCAGCTAGCATAAATCATCTGAAGCTCCCTTGACTCAGTTTTATCATTTTCATTTCACTTTATTTATGATGTTTATTTATCAGGATATTATACCTTCTGTTTTGTATCTGAGGGCTCTCATGAATTTCCATGTTATTTTGGGAATTTTCTGCTTTGGGAATTTTCTGCTTTGGGAATTAGTGTTCAAATTTAGCTTCATAAAATGTACTAACAGGAGGTAAGCCCCCACAAAAAATGAGTCTTCTCTAACACAGATTTTTTTCCTCAAGTTGAGATGAGGCATAAATGATTTGTTTTGTATTTCTACATTATTGGTATCTCTAGTAACACCGTACCATGGACAACCTTCTGGAAATGGACTTTTAGGAACTAAAACTTTTTAGAACTGTGCAATAGATATGAAGGATCAGGCTCTCAAGGATATAAACTACTCATCATTCAATAAACTAGCTCGGCATAAATTAGCATGCTGCTGCATGCATATAAATTTCCCCCACTCATGAAATACGCACAAATTTATGTATTAAGTTCAGGAGGCAAGGTTTTTGATGTCGAGGCTGCAAAGGTAGCCCTGAATAATTGTCTAAGGCTGATAAAGAAGTCCATCATTAGCTAGAAGAACAGCATAGCTCCTAGTACATGGAAAACTTCAGGTTTAGCTCATTAAGGCATTCTTTGTAAGCGCTGATTGTGCGCATGTAGACTCTTTGCTAGAAGTTTAGAAGGATAGTTCGCCTCTACATCTATTCTTTTTTCCTTCCTTGAAGGTAGTGGAAATCTTGATTTTCATATATATGTGTGTGTGTGTGTATATATATATGCCTGTATATAAATTCTTTGAGGTTCTGTACAAAATATTTTATTTTGGGATTTTTGCCTATAATGTTTAGTGGGTTTATGTACCTTATTTGTCTTTTACTCATTCCACAACCCTAGGTTTTCTTTTATCCTCTTCTCAATGGTGAGAAAACCTTTCCTAGACGCATGAAGCATAGGTCTTTTGGATACATTCAGTTCTTTTCTGTATTCTATCAAGAGCTTCTCTTTTCCCTGGAGATATCACGTGTTTCCTCAAGTTCGCTTCCACATACCTTTTGATTAAGATCAAGGGCTTGCAAAAGTTCTAACTCCATGATGAATATTTTTCCCCTTCTTACTCTTTTAAGATGCATCATACATCTTATTTATTCAGTTCTTCTAGGGATACATCTCAGTATACTGAGTTACATTTATTCATCATCATCACTGGTGACATGGTGCTGGAGCATGTCCGAAGAAGGACTACAAAACTGGTGAAGGGACTAGAGAACAAATCTTATGAAGAGCAGCTGAGGGAACTGGGGTTGTTTAGCCTGGATAAAAGGAGGCTGAAAGGAGATCTTGCTGCCCTCTACAACTACCTGAAAGGAGGTTGCAGTGAGGTGGGGGTCTTCTCTTCTCCCAGGTAACAAGTGACAGGACAAGAGGAAACAGCATCAAGTTGTGCCTGGGGAGGTTTAGGTTGGATATTAGGAGAAACATCTTCACAGAAAGGGTTGTTAAGCATTGGAACAGGCTGCCCAGCAAACTGGTAGAATCACTATCCCTGGAGATATTTAAAAGACATGAGGTGTAATCAGGTATATGCTTCTCTCTTTGGATTTTATATACAATAGAGTGTACAAATACCATCCTTTCCCTCTTGATTTGGGTAGTCTGTGCCCAATACACTCTGTGTGGGAATCTGGTTGTCTTATTTTGAATAGTACCTTCTTCAAGAGTTGGCTAAAGTCTAACGTAATGATTTGTCTAGCACAAAAGCTATACAACTCCAAAGGATTCAGGCCAAGCTATTACAAATGTCCTGCTGTGTGATGGCATACAAGTGAGTCAGACAACAATGTATTTGAGAAATTGCAGGTAAGTATTATAGGTAGCATCTTCACATGTTCAAATAGTTTGTACCCATTGAGTCTGCAACCATTGTTGCAACTACAGAAGTGGAACAGAAGGTAAAGTGTCATAGCTTGAGCCCACGTAGCCATCAACAAAGAACCACACAGCCAGTTGCTCACACCTACCCCCTTCCTCTTTAGGCTGGAACAAAGAACATTGAACAAAAGACTTGGAGATCAAGGTTAAAGACAGGGAAGGCTTACTCACCATTTATGGACACAGGCAAAAAACAAAGTAGACTTGAGGAGAAAAACATCAATTTAATTTAGACAACAGGACCACCACAAGTTTACCAATCAATTAGATCAGAATTGGGTAGTGAGAAAATAAATACAACCAGATCTTACATTCACCTTCCCCTCACCCCTCCCTTCTTCCTGGCTGCCTTCTCGCCACCAACAGCACAGAGACGCAGGGGCTGAGGGTTGCATTACACATTGTCCATGCTGCTCCTTCTTCCTTAGGGAGAGGACTCATCGCAGTCTTCCCCTGCTCCAACATGGTGTCCTTCTCATGGGAGACAGTCCTTGAACTTCTCCAAAGGGAGTTCTTCACAGTTCTTCCTGAAGTGCTCCAGAGTGGGCCCCCCTCATGGGCTGCAGCCCTCCCAGCATAGAGTGCTCCAATGCAAGTTTCACTCAGAGTCATGGCATGCTTCAGGCACAGTTCCCTGCTCAGGCATAGGGTGCTCCATCGTGATGCTGCTGCATCGTGAATTTTTCAGCACTGTTTATCTTGGACTGTAGAAGCTCAGCCTGCTATCTCAGCATGGGCTTCAATAAAATCTCAGCTCTGTTTCCCTTCTCCTTCCTCACCATTGTGACTGCAAGGATTCTCCTCTTACCTCTCCTCCTCTCTGAAAACAAAGAACTCCCCAGCACAAAGAAAGTTGCCTAACAGGTTTCTCCTCTAATATACCTTGATTGCAGAGGCTTTAATTGGCGCATTCCTGGCCAGAGTTGGGTCCAGCTTTTAGTTGAGGGAGGGCTAGGAACTTCATACAGCAGCCACTCCTGTAGTTCCCCTGCTACCAAAAATAACCTCCGTGAGACACAAACCCAACACGTAAAGGCATATACACATACTATTTAACATACACAAGAATACTCTATCTGTTAGTTAGTAAGTAAGTACAATTTTTAGTTGTCAATGCAGAAACATATATGTAAGTGAAAGGCAACACGATTTGAATTTTGCACATCTTTGAGAAGAGAATAACTATCTCAGTACTAGTAAATATAGAGGTCCTATTCAAAATTTTGGATGAGAATGAAATATGATCAGGGGTTTGTATTTCCTGGCTATGTCCTTCTCTGCAGATTATCTGATCTCATGGGGAAGCTGGATTTCTTGCCAGAGGACTATAGCCTGTGATGGAGGCTGCCTCAGACATTGGCACTGTTGATGCTACAATTCCCTTTCTCTTTCCTGCCAACTTTTGGGATACAAGATGAGACACTCCAGCACAGGCCCCACTAGTACTTTAAGCACAATAATTATGCTGTGGTCTGTTGCTTTGACAGTGAAAAGGAAAGCAGCTTCAGGGACAGAAAGGGAAGCTTTCCCCAGTCCATTCTTTTAACAGCACTAGAGCAGAAAGAAACACAGCTCTGCCAAATAGATTTGGAAACCTAGAGGTTATGCAGGTGATAGCAAAATTAGGGATTAATAATTTTTGCTATTGTATTTAATATTGAATTTCATACATTTTTAATCATCATCTCTTCAGTATCAGCATCTTACTCAGTATTGATATCCTTGCAGATGTTATAAATTAAGCAAGTTTACTTATCAATGTCTATAGCAAATACAAAATTGTTAAAAATGGACATATAATTGATATAATATTTTTTATTGAGTTCGTGGAGTTCTTTTTTTCTTACGTGCTTTGCAACTGTATAGGTTTGATAACTTTGTGTCACTAAACACATGCTTTCATTAATATCTAGATATACTACATTAAAAATTTTGCTCAGCCTAAGCTACAGAAAATAATGGAGACAGAAACAAGTGTTGTGTATTATTTGTTTATATCAGATCAAGTAGCTTTTTGTGTGTGTGTTTGAGTTCACATAATAAATTCTAAGAGGCATTTAACTATACATTATGAGTCTATTGCTACTTAGGGTAAATAGATTTTACTTAAAGCTTTTATAAAGGCTGTAGCACCAGATTATTTTTTTTTATATATCACATAATTCAAAAATTATGCTGTGAATTTTTTTTCAGAATAGATACTGAGTCGTACCTCATTTTCAGTGGTTTATCATAGAGAAAAAAAAAAAGATTGATTTCATTTGAAATTTTTATGTATATGCTTATTTTACTTTATTTTATTAAGAGACATTTAATGGCATATGTTTATTGTATAATACTCTTGCATGTTGCTTCAGGTAAAAAGATTGTATAAAACATGTATGTGTGTGAACCTACTGCCCCCAGCAGACTCTTGTATGTGGAAACAAGATGAAACACCTTCAGTTCAAGTATTGGTAAGGGTAGAAATGTTAAGCTCAAGACTGAAGTTCATTGAATGTTTACTAGAGATGCCTTTCAAAATATGAAATAATTTCAGAGTGTTGATTTGTGCTCTTCTTAAACTGGTGTTTACATTCTGGTACTCACAGTGTACCATAGCTACTTTTATCCCATGGTATTCAGAAATGTCTGTATAACACTTGTAATTTCACAGTCATATCTTGAATGTGCCTTGTACAGTTGACATTTTTATTTTATTTTCCTTCTCAGTTAAATTTAGAAGTATCTACTCTTGGGAGTATTTCAGTCAAAAGCACTAACCTTTTCTCTTGACTCTTTTTCCCCTGTCCTTCAGATAGGCAATTGCAAGGCATTAATTGTTATAGGAGCAGAAATTTCACAACCTTGCATGGTTCATTAAATAGATAAAAATATTTTTATGTATAGAGAACAAAAATTTTTTAAAATGCTTAGTTGTCCAGGCCAAATGAAATTTACTCCGTATAATAACTGTAATATACAGTTTTCCAGACATTGCAAGATATAACAGTATTCCTGAGAGTAAATGTGATCCTGTGTTACAGATATTTATTTATTTTTTTAAAAATGGAAACTAAGAGATTCCATTTAATTCTGTGTATCTTTAAATACAGGGTCTTAGCAGAAGGACTAAGACACAGATAGCCAGGCCGGCTACAGTTGAATCTGCACTCCATTCAGTGGATCTCGCCATATACTTTTGACCTTTTATCTCTGATGCGAGATGTACATTTGATGTAGAATGGTGCCCTTTCTTGTCAGGATCTGCTAGCATTTTAAAGCAAGTATTAAAACTTACATTGAAAAAAAAATATTATTCGATTGTATTTTCAGATCTTTAGTAATATTACGCCTATCCTATGCAACACAAGTTGAAGGCAAACATGGATCCCAATGTGATGTGTATTTGACAATGTCCTCTTAAGTTTTAATGCATTCTTTTCGTGCCCAAGTATCCCAAGGATGTAGATGTATGGTCTGCCTTTGTCTCACCTAACCTATAGTACTCAGTTCTCAGGAGCTCTTAATGTGCATCAGTAGTGACAAGAGTTAGTGTTTGAATATTCATGAGATTCCTTTTATTTTAATACACTCCTTTATTCTGTCGTCTTGTAATCTTTTTCCCTTTCATAAGATTTTTGCAATGCAGAATCCCTCAACATATGTTTTTCCTTCTTGATTTTCAGACATATGTTGGGTAACACTGTAAAGCTTATAAAACAATAGTTCCTCCTGTCCTTAGCAATTGCCAGATTGCAGATTTCCTATGAATAAAACATTACATTCTTAAGTACTGAAACAATTTAAAAACAACCTCACTATTGAAGATTCATACACCAGACAGATATCAAGCATGCAGCTCCCTTGGCCTTATTACAGAACAGTCAGCTAAAATGATCTTACTTTTAGTGTTCAGGTTGTTCCAGAACAACTGAAACCCTCTGAATGGTACACAGAGAGAGGACTGCTAGCGAACAAGAGTACTTTCCTGAAGGAGGACCATTTGGAAAGCAGGAATCACTGGGAGTGTCCCTCTAGTAAGAAAGGAGTGTAGGAGAGAACATAAAAACATTTGAGGAAATGCCTTAAAGGGATCTCTGAAGAAAAGCCTTAGAGTTCAATGACATTTAAAGCTTATAAGGCTAATAGGAGCTGGATATAAAACAGAATTTGAATTAGTAGCAGAGGTTCAAAAACTGTGAAGGGAGTCTGAGCTGATGGCAAAGAGCTGGAACAACTGTTTTGTCAGGCGTCCTTGTTGATACAGGAAGCAGGAGATGTTAGCATTTCTGACAAAATCTACACCATTTGGAAACACTAGACTCTGCTTAGCCAAGAGGGGGTGGCAACAACCTTAAATCTCAAGAAGAAAAACTGAAGCGCTGACCTCTACATTCTGAGGTGTTACTGCCACTGAGGATGTAAACAGGTGTGAAATCTTGCAAGCAGGTGCCAGTTGCAAAACTGTTGCTCACCCTATGGGTGCTGTATTTGACTCAAGGATATACAGCTTGTGCCTTCTTCTCTAGCTATATATATTCTGCTCTCTAGCTATATATATTCTGTAGCAGCATGTGCATATGTATGGTTTCCTTTTAATTTTCTTCATAATTAACCAGAAACTATACTGTCCTTACGCTGCCTTCACACACGCCTTCCCTCAGAGACTCCATGCTCCTGATTATCAGGGCCTCGAGGTGTGTGCTGTGAATATTTGGCAGCACCATGAGACACTGCAGAAATCGGTGTTGACATTGGCACACTCTTTTAAAGAAGTTTTCTATTTATAAACCGCACAAGGGCTACTAAGCTCACTCAAAAATCCTGTGAGCTCCAGGCAGAGACCTCTGTTTTTCACAGAAAACACTGTGCTCTCCTCTGAAAATTGATGGTGACAAAAGCAAATACAGAAATTATTCTGCATCCTCCTCCTGCCAACAGTATTCCTCACAAATAATTCTAGGTTTAGTTCAAAAAGATTACATTTTGTTATTGTCCCTCCTTGTTAGGTAAAAGCACATAGCAATTATCTACTTTCCTATCTCTGTCCGCTTTATTGAAAGAGACTAGTTTGTTTGTTTGGGTTTTTTTTTTCCACCAGAATGGAAATGCAAATATTTTTATTGAAAGCAACAAATGAAAACTTGGAGGACAAAAAATGAGATTTATCCACTAACATTTCAATGATTCCACATATAGGACTGTAACCTTTCCAAATTACAGCTTTTACACCATAATGCAAGGCCTTTTCAAAGATAAAATAATTTTAATTCTATTCATCTAAAATAAATGTGTGCCTTCATACTACCAAAGGATAAATTGTGTGTGTTTTACAGCTGTTGTAGACATCAAAATAAAAGTGGGGTGAGACATCAAAAGTAGGGGTATCTTAAACTTCGTAAAACCTTTACGTTTTCAGTGTTTCCGTACTGTACTGGCCTGTTTCTGTACACTTTTACACATTTTCAGTGTTTCTGTACTGTACTGGCCTGTTTCTGTACACTTTTACTAATTGGATTTACAAAAGCATATTTTTATTCATAGCTAGACTAAAAAATATATACATTCCCTGAATCAAAGTGAATTAAAAGGAAATGGCACACAAGGGAAAAAAGTACCTCAGATATCTCATCAGCAGTCTAATCATGAGAGTGACCCACAGGCGACTCGAGAGCTGCCCACACAATTACTGATGGAGTCTGCTGAAAATCAAGCATCACTGCCAGTAAAATCTCTTACCTAGCAAAGTATAGCCTTGGCAAAGGAGCCTGGATGACACAGGGAGCCTAGATGACACAGGATTTCCATTTTGCAGGAGCATGTAGGGCTGTGCCAAAGTTTAGAATGTAAGTCTGTCTCGAGGAAAAGTGTATCAAGTCAGAGCAACGAAGAGTAACACTTCTGTATAAAGCACACCCAACCTATAGTGTGAGGGCTGCGGCAAATCTCTAAGTGCTTAGCATGCAGCTATAATTATATCTGCATCTATAAAATGTTTATAAATATGTCAAGGGGGAGTGTCAGGAGGACGGAGCCAGGCTCTTTTCGACAGTGTCCAATGAAAGGAGGTTCCACAAAAATATTAGGAAATCTTTTTCACTGTGAGGGTGACAGAGCACTGGCACAGGCTGCCCAGGGAAGTTGTGGAGTCTCCTTCTCTGGAGAAGTTCAAAACTTGACTGGACGCGTTCCTGTGTGACCTACTGTAGGTGATCCTGCTCTGGCAGGGGGGCTGGACTAGATGATCTTTTGAGGTCCCTTCCAACCCCTGACATTCTGTGATTCTGTATGAATCGAAGCCTAGTGATTGCCACCTAAATAGGAATCGGGGAGGGTGGGGAGTGGAATCTAAAGCACAAAGCACAGCTTAAGCTGACACTCTGTATCACTGTTTGGCAGGGTTATATTTTTACACCCTGTATTTTACAGACACAAATAAATATTCACAATTGGGACAGGTATGAGCAACTGTGTGATTCCTAGTCTAGTTTGTCTTCAGTTACATCAGTTTCAGTGAATTTAATAGAGTTGCCGCAGTACAAGAAGCAAAACTTTTTTGAGTGTGCTGGGTGGGAGAGCAGCAGTTCCTATCTTGTACCGCGCTACAGGCACACTAAACACTGTGAACTTCCGAGTAATGAAAAGCCGCGAGATCAAAGCACAACTGCCTCCGTAACCACCATGACTAAAACCTGATCACAGTTTAAGTGACTTCAAAAGCATTATGTGAAGGATGACTTTAGCATTTGAACTTAAACTACACTGATACTCCAGCAACACTACGTATATAAAGGAGGTTTTACTGCATCTACCACTCTGTTAGGGGACAGACATGATCAGTTTTCAACTACTAGGAAGAAAGTCTTTATTAGCATTTTTTTAACTAAAGAGCTTTTTCACCTAAAATAAATGTATATTGGAGGGGGAGGGGAAGTAGGATTCAAATTATATCTGAATTCATATAAAATTCTCCGAATAATTTCAACCAAAAAGTTTATGTGTTAAGAAAACATGGATATTTTCACAATTTCACTTTTAATTAAGTATAAAATAACAACAATATCAACAGTATAAAAACTATTAAAAATACGAAAAATAGATAAAATCCTTTATTCTCATGCTAGCAAAATATGCTTATGTACCTGGAACAAATTTTTACTTTTAGATGTTTCCTTGAGAAAATATCGCTTTGTCTAAGACTTGTAGCACTGTTTTGTGATGACCTGAAATTATTCTTTGCACTCATTTGACAGTTAGTCTGAAATAATCAATTCTCATATTCATTTGCACAGAGATAGGTATATGAAGATGAATAGAGTATCTTAATATATTTTACTAGTACATTTTTATGTATAAACATGTGTTATTTTAAGGTCTGTATTAATTGCAAACACTGTCTCTTGTGACTATAAAATACACTATATTTCATAAACACAATATTCCATCTTGTCAGGGAAACTCAAAAGAAAAGAAAGAAACAAGCTGATTAGGCTGTGGAAAGTGGCTTCTTCTTATCACATCATTGTTCACAGCTTTTTACTAGCTAGTTATTTTCCTCAAATATGAGGCAGAGTTTTTAAATGTTGTTTTTTCCACCACTAAACCACCTTTAAAAACACTGGTTTATGTATGACAAATCACTGCTAATATATTTTTTATTAAACAGAAAGATGGAGAAATACTTTAATGTAATTTCTAATATAATATATATAATATAATATAATGCATAATATATATTAGTACAATAACTCAAATACTAACTCATACAATTTGAACTCTGCTTTTTAATAACTAATTAAATTATTATAGAAATTGCCCAGAGTTACTTCTATAAATAATCTGTGGATTCACCTATTTTATTATTCTGCTATGATACTCAAAGATGTACCTTTCAGAATTATGCACTTGAAGGAAGATATTACAACATCAATGTTCTGCAACAGTTTGGGATTTTATAAGAACTGAGATGCTTGTCAGTGTACTAATTTGCAAATTCTGAGAATTTCACATGAAACTAACATTCACCTTTCCATCTGCAAATATATTCAGAATCCAATTGTCTAATAACAAACTTCTGCAGTGAAAAAATGTGTAAGGGCCTATGTATGTCTAAGGCCCACAGTATCTATGGAGGAAAGATGAGAGATTGTTATGTAGACTTTCCACTTCAAGTGAAATAATCAAAGTTGGCTGGTCTGAGATAGTAAGGTTATTACAAATCAGTGAGACCAAGCCAAGTTTCTATTCAAATCAATGGCAAATTCATGTAGACTCATATTGACGGTTGCATTTAAAAAAGAGGACTCAGCAAATTAACAGCATTTTCTAAGGAGGAATGTACAGCCTTGGGCAATTTCTTCAATAAGTGCAGGAAATAATGATGAGAGCTATTGTAACAAGTGAAATGGAAAGGAGACTTAAGAACAGTGATACACTGGAAGAAAAAATAAAAGGTCTAATTTAGGTGTATGGAGACTGCAACTTAGTTTTTGAGACTGGCTCATTTAACCATTCTGAACACACAGAATAAGTTATAATAAAAAGCAGATGTGAACATTTGATTTTGAACTGCGATCTTTTGTGCTCTTCATTGCAAAAAACTTCTTCCCACTTTCTCAAACTATTAAAACCAGAAGTTATTCACTAATATTGAGGGTGGAGGTGGGCAGTTTCTAAGCCCAAGTTTGTCATTATTGCTATGAGTGTGAAATTGTTCGAAATACTACACACAGAGTATATTATATTGTTGGAAATGCATGGGGGAAAAAAAAATTCTCTGTGTTACAGAAAAGCTTCTGGGTACTCGGATGTCAGTTCTAGGAGAGAGATTGCTCTACCTATAAATTAATCTCTCCTAGAACTGACATCCAAGGTCCCAGAGCCTTTTTCCATATCACTAAAGACTTTTTTTATGCGATTCCAGCAACGTATTGCATTCCATTCTTTACAAGAAATGCTCAGCCATTCATGTTACAGACAGGTAGACATCCTGCTGACTGTTTGAGAATATTAGAGAAATGTTGGGAATGGAGGTATCAAAATACCATATTGCACTAAATTTGCAGCAAGCTTTCATAAACTGAAATCCACTATGTATTTCAAATGAAAAATGTCATGTGGAAAAAAAAAATAAAATAATCCTACCAAAACCCAAAAGCAAACAAAGCACAAGTTATTAAAAATATTGTATGGCCACATTTGAATTTTTGTATGTGTGTCACTGTCATGAGGGTAAGCTGGGAGAAGTGCAAAGGCATCCCTTATTGGCCATCAGTCTTACTTAGATGTTACAGCACAGAGCCTTCCTCCATGCACTGGAAGAGCTCTATGTCTTCAGCTAACAGCAGTCACAGATCAACTGCATTAAAAGATAAATGTGCATTTTTTTGCTAGTGAGACTTGTCTCTGTTCAAATTTACTGCTTTAGTTACAATTGGCAAATGCTACCAGGCCTTTAAGACAATTTTCATCTTCATATGAATTGTAGAGGAAAGCAATAATCAGCTGTATTTAAAGCAAGCTAGAGACATGCTACTAGATGTGGCATAGAGGCATACTATCAGGAACTCAGGGGTATTAATTTGGGTAATACATTTTCTCACTTAGGAGCATATGGCTACTAGTAAACTCAGAGTGAATAGAGAAACTTTTTCAAATTCACACCACAGCAGCTACATCCTGAGGGATCTCTGGAGCTGAACAATTCCAAGGTACCATTACACTGGGTTTTAGGCATTGATAGACCCGAACAGATCACAATATGAGCTCCAGATGTATCATGTAAACATAGTACTTACACTGCTTTACAGGTGAATATTTTAAATGCTTTAAAGAGTATTTCTGAGGTTTAATGTGAGTTGATTTAGTTGACAAAATAAACATGAACCTAAGTGACATTGCAATCACATACCTGAGTGCATACTTTAATCTTAGGGGTATGTGAGGGAGAGAGGGATAAAGAAAGAAAAAAGAAAATTAAAAAAAAATAGAAAAAGGAAAAGAAAGGAAAAGAAAGGAAAAGGAAGGGTAGGGCAAGGCAAGGCAGGGAAAAAAGTGAAAAAAAGGAAAAGGACGGTGGCAGGGGAGCAGGGAGGGAAGGAAGAAGGAGAAAAACCTTTATTTACTTACGATGCTTCTCAGAAAACCTCTACAAATGGCCCTAAGGACATGAATCTGTGCAACATAGCAAATCCCAGATGAAGCCAGGGAGCTTCACAGACACTAAAGCATCTGCTGTTGTGTAGTCAGGTGGGGAACTATGACTTCAGTTGAGAGGAATTCTAAAAGCAGCTGAGATTTTGATAACTATTATTTTTACACATTTCCAGCTGAAGTTTTGGAAGCTTAGATGATCTGAAGAATCAATATCAATATATTCTAAGATCAGAAAAGTCTAAGGATAGACTTGCCAGACTAAAGGATTTTTGTTCCAAGATTAGGTCTTTCAGGAAATTTTTCAGATTCTTTATTTGCGTTCCAGAATCACAATCTTTTTTTCAGTCATTGTCATGACTGCAGCACAACAGCTGCATCAGGCATCACTTTCGAGAAGATGTATGCTTTCCGGCTGAACTGCAAAAATGGTTGCTATTGTTGACAGCCACTTAACATCCAGAACAAATAGCTTTTCACACTGGGAACAAAAATATTAATTGTTTTAGATGTGGTTATGTTTTTTAACAGCAGATTGGACAGCTATGAAGTCTGAAAGCAGCTAAATTGTCTTTGTTTTCTTTCTACTAGACATGCATAAATATTTGGGAAGTGTATTTTATCTGTCAATGTAGCTAGCAGAAGATTAAATTTACTTACAGCTGGCTTCATTCCACATGAACTAAGTTTCCGCTCCCCTTTACCTTTGTCTTACATGGATTCCAACTACAAAAAAGGGATAAAAGGATAATGAGTCTGTGGTGCTCTCACTTATGGGTGAGTGGGTTCCATTCCCATCAGAAGCATGTAATCCTCTAAAATCTTTCTGAGTCTTATTTCCTTCCTTTTTCAAACTAGCACCAGTTGCAGCACAGCAATAGCCCCGGCATGAACGATGAGGAAGCATATTGCACTTGGACAGTGGCAGGGCTTCCTTGAGTATCAGATCCCTCCCAGCACTGGGCAAGAGGAGATCTGGGCTGAGCAAAAGGAGACACATAAGACAGAGTTAAAAGACACTTTACAAGGATGACCATTTCTCCAATATGTAAAATGCAAATACTCTCATCTTGCTTTTTGTTGATGGCTATCCCATATTCTTTTGTATGATGTTGTACTTTTAAACTCCATTGTCTTATACGAGTACATACACAGACGTGTGCTCATGTGTTTGTTCTACTAAAACTTTCCTACAGATGATGAAATTTGCTAAAAAACAATGTCTGCCACTGGTAAGGGCTCACCTGAGGTTTCTAAGCTAGAAAAGCAGTTAACTCCCTCCATAGTCAATGAAGAGAGAAAGACAGCATGGGAGTGTAGTTTAGACTTTAACCTCAGTGAAAAAGACCAGAAAAAAAGGAGATTGTCAGCAGTTACTGAACTGAAAGTGTCCTCAGTGACTTTACGCTAATGTTACATTCACAGACCTATGTATCTGACCTTATTGTAAAAATGCTCAGCTTTAAGCTGATCTAAGCCACTGCTGCTCATATGACAGTGTCATGCTGTTAAAAGACACTGTCATATTCCTGCAAGTAGAATAGAATTTCTATTTTAGGTGATCCAAGAACTAACCCTAGCCTCAGCATCATCTCTCTGCTGCATCTGGTTCTGGGTTCTTTGTAACATCTGCAAGTTCTACATAGATGTCACAAGAAACTTTTCACATGACAGTTAAGCAGTTTAGGTATGAATAAAATACTTGATTTGGGACACCATATGGTGGAAAGGAGGGCTGTAAAGCACATGACAAGAAAAGTTCATCCATTTGATAGAGACCTACTGGTAGCCTAAAAATATCTTTCTGAGGTAAGACATAAAACTCGTGTTCTTATGCCGTTCTTCTGCTTAGAGATGTAAGCAGAACTCAGACAGTGATGAAGAATGGTTAAAAAAAAGAGCAACCTAATGAATTTTATATAGGAGTAACAATGTTTTAACTGCTCCTTTTCCTTTTCTGTAGAGGATTGCTTGGTTTGGCTTTTGTCAAAATTCTCTAAACTTTCTGAAATTTTCTTAGTCAAGATAAACTCTTCAGTATTTGTTTTCCCTAAGCAGAAGTCTAAGAGTCTGAGGGCAACAGTGCAGCACCCAAAAGAGAATAATGAAGAAAATGCAGGGGACAAAACCCCCAAATAACTAAGATCTAATTTACATTTCACCTTCAGTATTCATAGAAATGTGGCAAAGATTTCTATGAATGGGAAAAACATTGTTTTTACCTTTTGATTCATTAGTCATAAATGCAGATGTGTAGTAGAATATCATGCTAAGGTTCTGCTTTTCTGATATTTAAATGTACAAAAGATTAAAAAGAAAAATAGGAAAGAGAAAAAAAATAAAAACCAAATAAAACAAACCAACCAAACAAAACCCCAAACAAACAACAAAAAAAGAGAAACATTGACATGGGGGAGAAGATTGTAGAGCAGAAGAAAATAAAAAGTTCCAAGGTAACTGCCTGCAAATATGTACAAATGGAGGAACAGCAGAGCTACGACTGAGAGAAGCAGAATGCAAAGCCTCATGAAGCCGCACCAGGCAATAGCAATGACCATAGCTTCAGGCTCATCACTTTGCCACGGTTTTAATAACTTGACATCGCTAGAGTACGTATCGATCACTTTTTGGTACTGCCAATATAGTCTGCCTGTGAACACTGATAGAACTGGTGTTTTACTTAGGAGATAAAAGTAGTATATAGAAATTCAAACCTACGTTTTACTATTTCACATATACAGTAAATGATTAGTCTTTATTAATTAATCTGGGCTTTCCTAAAACCACTAATGTATTTGAGCAGAATTTTTTCACTCTTTTCAAAAGAATAAGTAGCATGCAGACATTTTAATAACCTCATGTCTCAAGTGTATATATTTCTAGTACCTGCAAGCGGCATGATTCATCCGTCGACCACTTAATTTCCTAAGTTGAAGAGTAGTAAGCTATTTAAACAGAAGGGAGAAATGCATGAGCAGAAATAAAGAGGTCATTCTATTTTTAAGAACTTAGGCACTATCTCCTGGTTTTACTTGTTACATATTCTCATCCTTGATAAAAATATAGACTACCTGCTGTCAGACAGAAATGAAGATCATATGAGTAAGTATAACCAGGTAAAATATAACCAGGCAGCTGATCTGTTTGCTGCATCTTCATAGCTTATGGGATTAAAGTATGACAAGCAGAAAAGTACAGGAATCATAGTTATACAGATCAATCTTCATTTGGGGTTGTTACTTTGATGTGATCCAATTAAATTTCTTTTAAGAGGTAAGGATGTGTTTGCCACTTACGGTGATTAAGTGAAATTCAGTTTGATTTAATGTGTTGCAATCTAACTTTATTTTGCCTTTTTTTTTTCTTTCTGAAGGTTTGGGAAATTCCACACTTAGAAGATTCTGCTTACTGGAAACTAGTTCTACAAACTTATTAAAAGGGTAAATTGGATGGGGGGAGAGAAGTTACCAGTTTTACTTTTTCAGAAGTATCAGAAGTATCAGACAAATGTTGTTGTAAATAAATTTAAATATGCTACACCTCTTATATCTGGCCTATCAAAGTTTAAAAAGCCCTACTTCTAGTTGTCTTTCTGAAAATTTAACAAGCTTGCTCATAATTTTAGATGTATTGCCGGTAGGTGAATGTGAAGAAGACCCAAAACCTGACAGCATGAAAGAAGATCTACTTGAACTTTTCTTCTGAGGTGAGCACATCAGAACCACTGACAAGGTTTAGAATTTAAAAAGCTAGATCAAAAATAAAATTAACTTTGTTTTGTTTTTTTTTTTTTTTAATAAAGAAACCACAAGATGAGAGATAATATTAAAAAAACCTCAAGATTTATTAAAAAATCTTTTCCAGAGCACTGGGATAGGTTTTGCTTTCAAGTAAGGCTTCAATACACCAGGCTGATCATTATTATCTGTTAAAATAAACTATCACCTTCCATGTTGCCTTTTAAAGCAATTTCATTTGTAGTCCAGCTAAATCCCATGACGTTATGACAAATGTAACCCTGATAAAATTTTCCTCTCCACACCATTTCACTCATCCATAAAAGTTCATTGAAGGCTTGTATTAACAAATTACAGCACAGTGAGTGTCTCTGCACAGCTCAATCTCGAGTGTGAAGGAACTGTTAGCCATAATCTGCTTATGTGACTACCGACTTACTAGCCTACTTTATACATTTGGTAGGGGCAGCTTTGTTTTCTATGACAGCAAAAAACTAACAAGGAAGAAAAATGACTAAAAGGCTTAGAACCATTAATCAAAGCATTTACTGGAACTGAACGTCTTTCCATGGCCAGTGACCCCTAAATTGAAAATTTACATGGATATCACAGCACAGGATACATTAAAATATATAGATTAGGCATCCCATCAAAAAGGGGCTTCTATATCCTCACTCTTCCATTTTTCTAGAAGAAAAAGTAATATCCCCTTTTCCTCTAAGACTCTGATGACCACAGTGATTCTATGGACAAGTTTGCGCTGATGAGAATTCTCTATAAAGAGGAAAAAGTGGAGATCTGATATTATTTAATATGACTAATCAAATCAAGTACATGAATTTACCATTTGCCAATGGCACTGCACGTATAGATCTGATTGATGACTGTGGTGAACACTTTGTGAAACACAGCATGATTAATGGAAACTGGTAGATTTCAATCCATGCTGTTTCCAGAGACATGAAATAGTGCGTGCAGTTGTATATGACTCCAGGGCTGAAGGCTTGGCACTCATGCAAGTAAATGAACCAGACGAGCATCTGGCCACTGCCTTTGCAAATGAATCTGCGCACACTTATGCAAACAAAATTACTTTAAAAAAATCAACACATAAAATCAGTTGATTAGATCATAAATTTGGACCCTTTTCCTCCCTGCTTAAGTCAGGGAGATACGTAGTTTTAAACAGGGGAACCTTACACAGTGCTTTTTAGGGTCTAAAATACATTAAATCTGCTAGAGTTGTCTAAATATGTCTAGTTTATGGAAGCATTATACTTTTCAATTTGCTCCCTACTTCAGCGGGCTCCTTGATTTCATTACTTTGTTGAGACAATACTGATATTTAGTACTTCTGCTTGTACTGAAGATCCTCACTCTAATCTTTGAGTGTTTTTGAAACAGTGTTAGTAATGGAAGCTCACGGGCTACATGAAATCTCTCGTATTCTTTCAGTGTAAAACTCTGGGGTCTGTGAGAAGAGAACATAAAAGACAGAGTAAGCAAAGGAAAAATGAGCATTGTCAATTCTTTTTTATCAATTACAATCAAAGTTCATCTTTAGCTCACCTCCCTTATTGTTAATCTTTGGCCAATATCTGAGTCCTTTCTCCCCCTGCAGACTTATTCTTTCTTAACTCTCACAACTTTCCCTCCCTTAAGTCCTAACACTTTACAGCTAGAAGCTGTTTCTTCATGGCCTCTCCCCACGATGTCACTCTATTACCCAAGTCCCACACTGGCTTCTGACTTCCTTTAACAATCACTCTCTAAATCCTTATTCTTGTGTTCAGGGATCTATTTCTGTCTATTTCTATCGCATCTCCCTTCTGTTTTGATGCTTGTGTGCATTTATATTCTTTCAACTCAGAAACAGGAATTTCTTTAGCTCATCTGTGACATCTGTGCTGAAATAACATCCACTCATCCCCTATAAAGTAAGCTTCTGAGACTGTAGAGAATATATAAAATCAAAAACAAAGCATACAATCTTCAACACTGCTATAACCAAACTATGGAGAAAACCACATAGTAACTGGCTTTACCATAAAAACATTGAATATAGCTCCTGGCAGTATTTCAACTTCAACATAAAAATACACGTAAAAATAGTGATGGCAAAGACTAGTATACTGAAGCACACTATTTTTTGTCAGCATATAGACCTTCCTCTCATACAAATTTAATGTCTAAAACTACATCACTGCTTTATGAAGTTGTTTCCTAAAATGAAAGAAAATGGGACTAATGTCATGGTCATCATTCCTATGGGATCTCAAATGAAACAAAGACTTGCCCTACCTTCTGGATCTGCTCAGGTGATCTTCAGTCTGCAGTAGAGATTTCTGTCCTGCCAGAGCAGAAATAAAAAAAAAAACAACACAAAACCACTCACTGAAGATGCAGCTGTTACCTTAACACTGGGAAATCCCAGTGTTAAGGTAACAGGGAGAGACATAAACCAGAAAATGTAGGGTGTTTTTTTTAACAGATTTTAAGACGGTACAGTATTGAAAGTAGTTCCTCTAAAGAGTAATTAAAAAAAAATCTGAATTTCTTGTTCAAAATCTGGGAGAAGAGGGAGGAGGCACAACTGATTGAACTTCAGTTGTTGAAATTCCAGCCTATCAACAGCAAAGCTCCCATAGACTTCTACAGGGCCATGATTTCAAACTGAAGCTTTGGAAGAACTGTGAATTTGAAGATAATCGAATTGTTATAATGTTGCAATGAATGTACTATAAAGCCTTCCTGTACATATATCTCTATATTCTCAGATAAGTACATGCACAAGTTTACTTGATCGTTTTAAGAAGTGAAAACACAGCTACTCCAAATACATGGGGGGAAGGAGAAGGGGAATCTATGAAAAAAAATCTGAAATTGTCATCTCTCTCTGTCTGTTCTACTACAGTCTTTCCAAACCTCATTATTTGTGGAAAAAATGCAGACATACAAAATCTTCATTTTCCATTTTTTCTAATTTTTCCCTTGTTTAGCCCACCTAATGCTGCCTTCCCTTGGAAAGGACTTTGAAGCCTTGCTGAAAAGCACTGTGCACTATTTTCCTTTATTTTTCAGCAAAAGCCTGGAAAAATATATATATATACAAGCATATCTTAAAAGCCCTCCTCATAGAAAAGTTGACCCTAAAGACAAAGGCCATTTTAAATGGAAAAAAAGGTTTTAAATAAGCACATAAATATTGACTGACTCCACTTATAAAACCCTTGTAGTGAAGAAGGACCAATATGCTGCCTTGTGGGGTGGCTATACAGCTCAGCCTAAAATGCAGAAATAACACAGACAGACGAAAGGGGATTGTGAAGTCTAAAATGCAAAGTGCTGAAGTGGGGTTTTTTTTAATCTTTGCAATATTTCAATTCTACCCAGCAGCATATGCCTCCGTACGAATCCTCACTATGTCACTATCCTTGCAAAGCAAGCTCCCGTCCCAGGGAAGTATACATCACAGAATTATTGGGGCTGGAGAAGAACTCTGAGATCATCAAGTCCAGCCTATGACCCAACACCATCACATCAGCCAGACCATGGCACTAAGTGCCACACCCAGCCTCTCCTTATACACCTCCAGGGACGGTGAATCCACCACTTCCCTGGGCAGTGCATCCCAGTGCCTGATCACCCTCTCTGTGAGGAAGTGTTTCCTGAGACCTAACCTAAACTTCTTCTGACACAGTTTCAGGCCCTCTCTCGTCCTGTCACTAGCTGCCGGGGAGCAGAGCCTGATCCCACCTGACTACACCCTCCCTTCAGGCAGTTGTAGAGAGTGATAAGGTCCCCCCTGATTCTTCTCTTTTCCAGGCTAAACAACCCCAGATATCACAGGCTCTCCTCATAAGACTTTCCCTCCAGTCCCTTCCTCAGCCTCATTGCTCTCCTCTGGACCTACTCCAGCACCTCAAGGTCTTTCTTGAATTAAGATAAAGCCTCACTCCCACAACTTGTCTTGAGAGAGGAAAGCTCAGATCTCTCTGCAGCTGTGCACCATGTGTCTGCTGAAGGCACCTGTAGAAGGAAACAAGCTGAGTATATAGGAATATTGCTGTCCTCTTTCTACCCGACACAAAAGTCATAGACCAGGAGACAGAGTGGTTCCAACCCCACCCTGGTATCTTCAGTCATCACATCACTGGTATAGGCAGCTGAACTTGGGAGCTGGAACAGTTCTGGATCCCTACATTGTGAACATCTGTCCACTTCATGCCCTCTACTAACACGACCTTTAAAGATGAGATTTATCTATTTATTTATTTTGTGATGAGACTATCTTCAAGTGCAGATTCAGAGAACTGCTTTCTGGAGATGGAAGTACCTGTATTAATTAACAACTTTTGCCACTACTAAACTATAGTGAGTTGGAACTGTTAACATAAGAGGATGATTTTAGATGTCATTATCAACCCCTTGTGTCATCATTCTTTCAGTCATTCATTGACACAATGTCTTGAGGACATGCGCTTGCAGAAATAATTTTACTGTGCCCTACGCTCAAATTCAATACACCTTTTCCTCCGAGTTGCTTTTTGTAATTCATGACGAGCAAAGATTGAAAAAACTTAAGAATACAGAAAATTTCTTTTTGTTTCAGAAGCTGAAAAGACTAATACCTCAAAGTGACTGGCTGCAGCACCTCATGAAAATTAGATTTACGTCGTCTTTGACCAGACTGCAGGAAGACAGAAAAGGAAATGTTCAGAGTAGCAATTTAGAATAAACTGCTCTGGAAATAAATGTGACAGTAACAATTTTAATGAAAAAGAGAAAGGCTAGAAAGCTCGGGTTGTGTTTTCAAAGCCTCTGAAGTCTCCAAATGAGATATTTGCTGCCTTGATAACAAACACAAGAGCTGCAATTTCAAAAGAAGGTGTAAAAAGGGAAGAATGAAGATTGGCCTGACGAAAATCACTAGGCAAAATCATAGATGGTTTCTGAAGAGAACTTATCACACTGTCCAAAGACTCTTGTTTATTATCATATATTCCTTTGTCTGGCTGTACTTGCCTGGGGTTTTTGTTGTTGTTTTGTTTTACTTGATTCTCCTTTCAAATTCAGTTCTTCTGGATGGGGTATTCTTCTTGTCTAGCTCATTAGGGACACAGTGTAGGGTTGCAGATTTTAAATGTTGCCACAGAACAAAAAAGAATCTGTATAAATTACACAGTCTAATTTTCTTTAAGAGGAAGTTACTTTGTTGATGTTTGCTGAAACGATGAAGGGACTCTCTGCTGATTTCATGACTCTTGTTGGACACCTCTCAACCTGAATGAGATGTATTCATTTATTATTATTGATAGTATTAATATTATTGTTTTCATTTTTAGTAATTATTATTGGTTTTGTTGCTATTAATGTCATTATTATTTGCATATTTAATATTACTGATATTATTTGATCCAAAACAGTGGCCCAAGTACTGTGCTAATACAGTAAAAAACTTCCAGCTCTGATCTGTATTGTCAGTATTTTTTAGTTTTCTTCCACGTTATTATTTAGAAGTGTGAATTCAAAGTATTAATCAAGTTGGGAAGGAGAAAAACAACAATTGCAATTGTTTTTGAGAAAGTAAATATTTTTCTGAGAGGGTGATTCTTATTTTGATGACCTGTGCAATGCAATAGCTATTGCTTAAAAAAGTGACACCAGACATTTATTGTCTTTACAAAATTTAAATTGACAATGCATAAATACTTTAATAACCACATCTCCAGAAGAAAAATATGGATAGAATCAGAGTACAGCATAAGAAAAGATACTGTGTGGGGGAGGTCTCACTAAGAAATCTCTGAGATGAATGCATGAAAACAGCAGGCCCACTGATAATTTACACTTGAGAAATGGTGAGATATTTTCCAAGGGGAAAAAAAAAAAAGAAAATTAAATTATTTTTTTTTTCAAGGATTATTTTATATCTGGCAGAGGATGTATGAAGCCAGAAACAATGTCTTGCTTGAAGACTTAAGGTGTGTCACATAATCACTCCTCATAGTTTTGTCTGGTTGTAGGTAAGCAGAAGTAAACTCACCTACATGACCTAACAAAGCTCCGTCTATCAAAGTTCTCATCTCCTTCAGCCACATTGGAACCATTGAGTATTAATTCACATAGGTAACAAATGAAGAAAGCATCCAAGCAAGCAAAGACTGACTGACGAGGAAGCAAGTGAATGAATGCCACTCCAAGTATTTTATTACTAAAATAAAGATCAGAGAAGATACTGAAAAAGGAAAGCACTTCATGTAGTTCTTTATAAGAGAGAATTGCTACATTTGATTTTAAGTTTCTATGTGTTTTACTCTTTTGAAATACATTTTGAAAACAGTTTTTTTAAGGCACTTTGTTAAGGATTCTGAAATGTGTATGCAATCAAAAAAAAATGCATTGTCCTGAGTCCTGTTCAAGTAATTCATTGCCTACCCACTGAGACATCTTTCTCCAGACCTTGAACACTGCCCTTATGCCTTTCTGCTCATTTGACAACATTATATTTTGTCCACAGTCATGGTCTCCATCCCATTGAGTGCTTCTGACCGAACTCTCCACCTTTGCCAATATGATGTAATGTTACTTGGCTATACTCCCTCAGGTAATGTTCCTTTGTTTCTATTGAAGCAGGCTGTCAACAACACAGTATGAGTAATAAAGATGAGAATATGCTCCTTCATGACTTTAGTTACTGCCTCTTGGTTCATTTCATTATTACGTTATAAAAAAATTTTGAAACAAACAAACAAGCCAAACTCTGTAAAAGTACTAGACATTTTCTTACTTTTATTTTCTGAGACTTCTATAACAAAACATTTGTTTACCAGCCACGTGATAACTTTACGAGTCGAATAACATCAATGAAAACCACCATGTCCATCATGGGAAGTCATGTCTTATATATATATATTTCTATGAACTGTTGGTTCTTTACAAATCAAAGTTAAATGGGTAGTGGACTATACCACCATAATTTCATTGTGAGTTTTGTGGTTTTTTTGCTGAGTTACTGTAATTCGTGTAAATATTTAATGGTTTAAAAAGATCTGTTAAGAAGGTTTTTATTCAGCATCTGTAAGATTTTAGGAAAGGAAGCTTTTTTGAATGAAAATAATACTTGTTTTTTAACCAAAAAGGAAGTAAAAGAAATTGCAGGACTATTCTATTCTTTTGTGTATACACTAAATTTGGAAAATTACTTATCCTTTTGTTCCTGAAAATTACAGAAAACAAGAAAATATGAAGTATTTTTTAACTATTGTGTAGTCCATAAAACACATTTCCAAATCTTCTGAACTTTATGATGTCTTTTTTCCTCTAAGTGATAAGGAAATTGTATTTATTCAATATTTACATTTCACTCTAGCCTGACACACTTGTAAAACTACTTGCATATTAACAACTGGTATCACCCCACAGAGGTGAATATTTGACCCATCATAGAATCATAGAATGGTTTTGGCTGGAAAAGACCTTTAGGATTATTGAGGCCAACTGTTAACATAGTGATGTCAGGACCACTACTAAACCATATCCGTAAGCATCTCTTGTCTTATCACTTTTTAATTGAGACAAGAAACTGACCCCCATCTCACTAAAACCTCTTTTCAAGTAGCTGCAATAAGGTCTCCCCTCAGTCTCCTTTTCTCCAGGCTAAACAACCCCAGTTCCCTCAGCCACTCCCCAGAAGAGTTGTTACCAATCAGCAAAGGATCTTTTGTTGCATAATCCTTAATTAGGTAATGAAAATCCATTACAATTTCTGAGAATGAAATTCACTGTTAGTGGACTGCTGAGAGCCTCTGTACTTCAAACAGATGGTTAAGCAGACATGCACAACAGTGAACGTCTCAACCCTAAGGCCACCAAATACAGCAAAGAAATATACCAGAATAAAAGATACATACTTGATCAAGTATTTCAGAAGCATGTCTTCTTCATAAAATGGAGAGTGAAGAAGCCAAAATCTCATATTTTCCTGCTCATTTTGCAATGTAGTCACATTTTAAAATGCCTACAAAAAGAATCTTTCTTGTATTTGTTCATGTACCTCAAATGTTGACAGTTTTGGTACTACAGAATATCTTGAGTATGTCAAAACGCGTATCGGAAAATTCCCTGACCAAAAGTACAAACTATCAAGACTGTATTCAGGTAGAGCTTGGTGCTGATAATACCAAGATCACGGGTTCGATCCTTGTTCGGTCCCCATGTGTTGCCTGATCTAGTTGAGAGGCGTTCCTGCCCATGACAGGGAGATTGGATTAAATGATCTCTAAGGTCCCTTCCAGCCTAGGCCACTCTATGATTCTATGATTGATCATATGATTTGTCATTTGATAAGAAACAGGACTGAAAGACCCAACAACTGTGTGTCTTATGAGATATTGCAACTGATCAAGCAGATAAAAAGATGAATGTGTACACAAAGAAAATTAAATAAAACCTTCAGATCAAAATTCTGTAAAAATAACCTTTGCTTGTAAGCTTCCCTTACTTTATTCAAGATGTAAAAAGATATTCTCTTGACATTTTACCATCAGTCTTGGTGAAGTATTATCTTTTTTTTTTGTCGTGATGATGATAAACATAATGTTTTAATCAGATGATGAAGACTATTAAGTTTGTTCCTCAGTTATTTTTTCATTTGACCATGTTAATTTAAATATAATTTAAAATTACCTATTTCTCAATCCCTGTCAAGTCAGAATCAGGAGCTTCAGTAGAAAATAACTACAACTTTTTATTCACTTGAATTTTCTGAGTTTTGACTTTTGGGGAAGTTGAGGATTTTGTGAGTATTGTTGCCATGGCGGTGTGTTCTTTTAATTTTATATTTTAAAGTAGCAGCTGCTTAATACGTATGTTACTTTCTTTATACATCAAAGGCCTCTACTTTACACAGCAGTTCCCAGGCATTAGCCCTTACAATTTCATTAATCAATAACACTCTCTGAAAGCAGGAAGGAGTACATGAGTCCCTATTTTTACAGGAACACAGACTAATAAAGGAGCTTTCATAATTAATTTCATTCTCAATATCTGAAGTCAGCTGTGGAGTGTCCATGTGAGACATGGCCAGAAACGAAAGACAATAGCCTTCCTCATTTATCCAAGGTAAAATCGATGCGTTCTTAAAGATGACCAATGAATTATGACCTTATCCCTTTAATCTTGCATTGCAGAAGAGAATGTAATCAGAAAAGATATTTCTATTATTTAGATCAGGTTTTTGTACTTAATCCAGTTGGGAAGGTCTGCCAGTTAAGGTGGAAAACAAGTGCAACAACATGTATTACATTTCATGGAGAGCTGAAATGCAACTTTGGAAACAGATTTGACATTTGAGATTTCCCTGTGTTGCAAAGGCAGAATTTGTTGCAGACATAAAAATGCTTGGTATATGCATCTGGAGGAAGTTGTGCACAATTCTTCGAAGCACCCCTGGCAGCTGATAATGGAGAGCTGTTGGCAGTGATTAGAGAGGCAGATGCTTACCTGTGCTCCTACAGTGTGCAGTCTTGGCTTGATGACAAGGTGAGAAGAAGGACAAGCCATCGCAGAGTGGGGGCAATTGGCAGCTGGTACCCTACTGGGGAAGAGTAAACAGGTCACCTAGGGCTTCTTGCTCATCTGTAGCAGAGTCATAAATCCATACCAGAATATGCACTTTTCAGAAAATAAAACAATTCCTTGTATGGGAGAATGGAAAACTGCAGATTGAAAAATACAATCTATACTGCAAAACTGCATCCAGGCTTATCTGTGTATTTAGTGAACGCAGGGCTTGTAAAGCCAAGTGGCAGGTGTTTCATTGGCAGTGCTCAATGTCAACTGGATGCTAACGAAACTCCATAGAGGGCACTTCCCTACAAAGTGCTTCTTCATAGCTTTCTCTTATCCAAGCTGCAGGGCAGGTTGTCTTATTTCTGCTTTTTATGAAAATGGGTTCTATTCCGTGAATTGTTCATCATGACATTATGGATATTATAGAAGGTCAAACACAGAAAAGGATACAGTGAGACAGAGAAAGAAGAACCCACTTACAGGGAAAAACACCAAAATAAAAAAACCACAACAAGAAAAATTAAACAGAATAACCGAATCCTTTCCTCACAGCAAAGTTACTTTCCATTGCCCTGCTGTGGCAGGACATATTTGCATCAAAGGTACCATGCCTCATCATGATATTTTGAAGTTGAAAGATCTGTGGCAAATATGAACATCTGGAGCATGCAGGCCTATTTATTTCATTCTTAGCCAGCTAGTTTATTCAGAACTTCATTGTCAATTTTAACTCTGGCAGCAAGGTTGTTTAAGCATTCGTAAAATCTTGGAGTGCCAAATACCAAGGTCTCTTATGATTCAAATGCATTTAAAATTAGATGTCAGTGAAAACATTAGGCAAGAGGAACACATTAAGTATCATTTTCCTTGTCCTTGGCTGAAGATGAAACCACCTCAAGCATTGGTATTCAATGTGTGTTTAATTCTGAGAATGGCCAAGCATGGATACTGAGACAGATGTCATTTGAATAAATGAACAAAGAGTCTGTGATGCATATGTTGGATAACATGTGACAGCACAAAGACCATTCATTTGTCACATCCGTAAGTTTTTTTCAAATCCTCTTCATTGGAAAAAAGAAAATCCAGCTGGTGTGATCAGAAGACTAGACTCTTCTGACATGTCACAAGCATTTGTGAAGTCTGGAAAATTGTTTCATCTCTTAAGTTTCGCTGAAAGTAATTTTCATCAAAAGGAACTTGCTCTGTAATTTGGTCTTAGAAAGTAAATCTTTACTGGAAAATAGCTGGAGGAAGTCTCTAAACAGAGGTGAAACTTAGCACCTGATGAGATTAAGCATCATATCTTGTCACCAATGATTATCAGGTCCTGAGCTTTCAGGAGGATGACTCAGGTTCACCGATTCTCAGACTAGGATTGAAGTGAGTCACACCAAGGATCCTAACACCAGTTTTATTTATCAATCAACAAAGAATTAACAATCGTCTGCTTAGCACAATCAACACACCTCACAACACAGAGCCACTAGAGAGCAAAAGAACTGGCCTTGCCATAGATAGCCTTTTGTTAAGACTAGAAAGAAAGGAAAGTGATAGAAAAAGAAAGATCACCACCCTTGGATCCTGGGACAACCATGACCAGGGCACATGCAGCCATCTTCTTGTGGTGAGCGAAAAGTTCTCAACCGCCCGGGGCTCTCATCTTTTATACAGTCAAGTTCCCACCACATCATGCTGTTTGCCCCCTTGTGGAAAATTACCGAGACGGAGTCTGGGAGATGGTGGGGACTTCTCAGGGGGGTCACCCCTCCCTCTTCCAGCTTCTTGCAGCCACAGCTCCAATCCCTGCTTGCCCCCACAACTC
Source organism: Apaloderma vittatum (assembly GCF_000703405.1). Taxonomy (NCBI): domain Eukaryota; kingdom Metazoa; phylum Chordata; class Aves; order Trogoniformes; family Trogonidae; genus Apaloderma; species Apaloderma vittatum. The sequence continues at coordinate 34,519 of NW_009731033.1, forward strand.
CACCGGTGCAGGGCTGGGGCAGGGGGCTCAGGAAGGTGCTGAGTCACCCCCTGCACCAACACGGGCAGGCACCAGGCAGACAGCTGTGTCCCGTTTAGGGTCCAGATGGTTTGAGACATTCCTTTAGCAGTCCCTCATAACGATGAAAAGAGCAGCACTTCTAGATGTAAAATCTAGTGATTATTCTTTGTGTGATGGTTCTCAATACCCTGAAGCAACACTGCAGCTATTGTAATAATTCACATAAATTTATGAGTAAACAAGCATTGGCAACATTTGTCTTGCCAGTTAAGACGTAAAGGCTTATGCAGACTTAGAATACTCCAGACTTGTATGACCTTACAAAAGCTGAGAGTTGCCACTTAAGTTAAAAACACAGTTCATTACAGGATATGTCAATGACAATCAAAAATTAAAGGTTTTGTGACTTATCGGACATCTGCTCTAGATTTCTTCCGTGATTCTCAGAGGTTTTATTTCCATTTATCCAGTGTCTTTCTATATCCATTTTTTTTAGTTCTTCAATGATAAGAATTTACAAAATGAATCAAAGTTTGCACTGTTCAAACTGATGAGGTACGCACCATTTGTGAAAATGAATCAAGCCTGTAATTATTCCCACACATAACCAAAAGAGTACTAAAACTGGTAATGTTATTCTACAGGCTTCTGTCTTATTTTCACTTAATCAGTTTTAATTATCTTCTTCTTACACTAGTGTGAATGAAAACTTAGGCTGCAATGCTGCAAAGGTTGCATCTAAAAATGTACCTAAAACTGTCTAATGAGATTGCAGGAAACAGAAAAACAAGCATATGAATGTCTTTTTTATTTATGTTCCAGAGCAGCTATGACTCATGCTATCATGAAAAGACACTTGAAATAGAAAACATTTCTTCTTACTTTGAACAATTGAAAATGTAGGTTCCTATATTTGGAAAGATGAACATAGACATTCATTGTAATGAAGAAATAAAATTTTATGTAATGCATAATATCTTTAAAAGTATCTCTAAAAGGTAGAAATTTATACTTTATCAAATATATTTTATCAATTCGACATAGCAGTTTTCATGTAATCCTTCATATAAGGAAAATAAAAAAGGGAAGAAGGAAAAGGAAAATTTTAAAAAATAGGGAAAATAAACCTATACATTTTTAACAGTAACAGTTATATCTTAGCACTATCTTAACATAGCCAAGTCTTATCAAAACTCCTGATAATGCTCTTCTCAGGTATTTCTTCACTGAGATCTAACCATTCATATCAGTTGTTTCAAGCTTATAGAGATCACAGGGCAGATTCCAGTCACCTCAGAATTCCTGATGCTCCTAAACCTCTGACTTAGATTCAGCACAAGTCTAGGTGTATGACAAATGTGATTTTTAAAGTGAGATGATAGCTCAGCAATGTCTTTACTGTTTTGCACAAATTTCACACTGTTTCAGTTTACATTCTAGTATACAATGTGAAAAGTGTCAATAATTTCAAGATTCATTCATGTATTCAAAACATAAGAGTAGATATGTATGCATTGCCTTAACACAAGCTGACGATTCTCAGTAATTACTGCAGTATGCTTGATGACAATATCATACCTCTTGGTTTACACAACTGGCTATGACATAAAATAGGACTTCTGTGATATGGATTTTAACTGCCACACATGAAATACCACTATAATTAATTAGTGTTGTTATAGCAACACCTCTTATAACTGACACTCAAGGGAGGTAGTGACACAAGGGTGAACTGTATGAGAAATCATTTGGTATATTTCATTCTCAAACTCCCTGACTTCATCGGTTTTTTTTGTTTGTTAAGATAATTTTTTTCCCCTCGATTTTTTTCCCTGCTGTATTGAAGCCATTGAGCAGTCAAATCTCAGCAGTAATCTTATATTAGTCTTACACATGTAAATCCTGAGGGGCTCATGCTATAAAATTTGCTATCAAAAATTACAAATGCAGCACATCTTTTATTTCAGAGTAGTTGTTTCTTATTATTATTTACAACGATTGCACACAAGACAGAAACTTCTTGCTGTACTTTGCTATTGGTAATGGATACTCGCCACTTACATGGACAGTATTAAGGAACAGACGTTTTCTTTGAAATCAGAGCTTCTGTCCTATCAAAATCCTTCCACTGTGCATCACTTCCAGCTATGGAAAACATTTTAACTCATATTCAACATCAGAATACAAATACAGCTTTGAGTATTAAATAAACGAACAAGTTAAAGAACATGCTTAATACTAATTTTGGCAAAAGAGGTTCCATCATTCTACTCAGGCCACTAACAAATGACATAAACATTGAGTCACTGCTTTTAGCTATAAACCAGTTCTCTAGGATTTACTGAGGTCGAAACCATACCCATGCATATTATCTCTTCAACAGTCTAAAAGCCTCAGTAGTGACTCAGGTGTAGGAGCAGTTCTCTTAGGACAAGACGGCTCCTATTCCCACAACGTGGAATTTGCTTAAAAGCTCATTGCTAGCACAATCTTCTTTCATATAGTTTATACAGCAATAGAAGTAGGCGGTTCCCACACTGTTCTGTTCTCTGTCCCCTTTCCTCCTACAGCATCCCCCTGTCCCAATATATCAATCTGTTCTTCCTTTCCACCTGGAGCCAACACATTTAGGGAGCAGACATTGCCAATTCTGTCATCAATATGAGTAATCTGGCTGCTGCTTATCTTCTTGAAAAGGAATAGTTAGGAGTTCCTGCTGCTGCCACTGCATTTTGCTCTGTGATGCTCTTGTGCCATTAGCAAGACAATGTTGTAAAACTGAGAGAGGAAAGAAAGCCTATAAGACCTAAACTAAAAGGTCACTAACAATTCAACAAAAGATCCAATACTTTATTTATTATATATCATATAAATAATGATCATTATTATTATATTCAATATAACAGCATCTTCTGTGATGAAGTATTTGTCCCATAGTTTACAGTGCAAACACTCAGAAGTCCCTAAGTGATTTTTTAACTTAATTCCTCCAGAGTCATTAAAATCTAAAACTATGTCACTTCAGTGCTTAAGAGAGAGCAAAAAGAAATTCGTTTCTTCAAAGAAATCAGCTGAGGGGTCAGGAAAGTCTAAACTAAAAGGCTAAACAGTCCTTGGAAGAAAAGATTCACACTCACAAGAACTGTTAGCCTATAGATTCTTTTATTCCCTTTCTCTGGCCAAATGAGTAGAATAGTAGAATCATATAATAGTTTAGGTTGAAAGGGACTTTAAATGTCAGGTAGTTCCAACCTGCTTACCATGGGCAGGGACACCTTCCACTAGGTCAGGTTGCTCAAAGTTTCATCCAACCTGGCCTGGAACACTTCCGGAAAGGGAACATCTGTAACTTCTCTGAGTGTCCTGTTCCAGTGCCTCATCACCCTCACAGTGAAGAATTTCTTCCTAATGTCTAACCTAAATCTATTGTCTTTCAGTTTGCAATTGCTACCTTGTCGTGGTTCAGACTGACTGCCTGGGCCGACAACAGAGAACCGCTTGCTTGCTCCTCCCCCCACACCCATCTCCACAAGGATGTCGAGTGAGAATGGCTCAAGTGAAAATGGCTCAAGGATTGAGATTAAGGACAGGGAAGGTAATAATCTATAATTTAAGATGACAGGTAAAAAAAACAGAGAGACTTGGGGAGAAAACGTAGATTTAATTTACCACCACCAGTTAAGAAACAGGATAATAAGAGGAACACATCAATAAATACAACCTTATCTTAAATACTCTCCCCCTCACCCACCCCTCCCATCTTCCTGGCTACCTCATCTCCCCCATCAATGCAAGGGAGGACAGAGAGTGAGGGCTGTAATCCATCTGACCATTACTCATCATCCATACAGCCCCTCCTTGAGAAAGAAGGCTCCTTGCAGTCTCTCCTTCCTGCCTCGTGGTGGCCACCTCATGGGAGGCAATCCTCTTCCTCCTCATGAGTCCATTTGGGCAGAGATCGCTTTGGGCATGTCATTCACTGAAGCTTGGTCTCTGTCCCCTCTCACATGGGATTCTTCACATACCACCGCACCCTGGATATTCTCGCCGCCGTCAAACCCCTCAACTGGAAGGCAATCATCTTCCTGCCATCTCAGCCTCCATGGGATTCCAGGGAGAGGTTCTACTCCAGCAGCCTTCTCCTTGTCCTTCTCCTCCAGGACCCTTCTCTACCTCTTTCTCCTCAGGACTAAGTTCCTTTTTTATCCCCTCGCCTCCACCTCCTCCAGCAGAAAAATTCCCCAACACAAAGACAGGACAGATCAAGATAAGGTGAAACTAAAAGAGAAAAAGAACAATAGAGTTGCCTCTTAAATACTTTCATTGCAGAAGCGCTGACTGGCCTGGCCCAAGTCAGATGCAGATCCAAATCCTAGCTGCGGGTGGAGGAGGCTCTCAAAGTTTCACAGGAGTCTTCCCACACAGCTCTACCCCTGCTTCCCAAAAACCTGCCAGACTCAAACCTATGACATTTGTCCTACCACTACACTCCGTGATAAGGAGTCCTTCCCCTTCTTTCTTGTAGGCCTCCGTTAAGTACTGAGAGGCCATCATGAGATCTCCCTGGAGCCTTCTCCATGCTGAACAGCCCCAACTCTCTCAGTCTGTTCTCACAGAGGAGATGCTGCAACACCCTGATCATCTTTGTGGCCTTCTTGCTCCAACAGGTCCAAGTCCTTTTGGTATTGGGGACTCCAGAGATAAGTCTGAATCGTGGCACAACTTCTGCAATGAAGAAGATAAGGTGATCTCCCCAAGTGATGTTTTTTTCTAGTGGTGTAAGTCTGCTTCACTAGGCTAAGAAATGGAAATACAGTCGTTCAGTGACAATAAGGAAAAAAGAATCTTACTGAAATTTCTGGTCAGGATATAGAAACTAAAGTGTTCTTTCTCTTCCACTAGCTTTTCCTGTATAATGCATGCTCTGAGATCACCTCCCAGAGCCGACTCCAGAGGGATTTGGGCAGAGGACTACCTGATTTCTGTATCCCAAAAGAACTCAGATGCTGAACTTAACTGTTTGAGGATTTAGGAGCTTCTGAGTATATATTTTTAGTGTCCAGAATACTTTACATTTGAATCATAAGATGTCTACAGAGATTTTACCTGGCTTTTTAGGATCACACTCTTCACTGTAGGTATCTGTAGAGTAAGTAACTTCAGATACCTCAGTCCTTTTTTTAATATGGCCCGTAGGCACTTCTGAAAATTTTATGTTATATGTCAAATGCTGACAAGAAAAAAAAAAAAGGAAAACCAAAGTAACAAAACAGCATAGCAAAAATGTCCCCTTGAATTTTTTCTTCCTTAGATACCACAGTACTGCTGAAAATGAAATTAATATAAGCAGAACTGAGTTCCTGATCACAACTGATATGGAAATGAACACAATATCAGACAGCTATTTTTCCTGTACCTATATTGCATTCATCAGTATGTTGTCACCATAAGTACCAACACAGAGATGTGTACTGTAAAGTTCAATTAACAAACTACAGATCTATTTAATAACACCTTATAAATATATTCCTGCTCTAGTCTGACCTTTAATTTGCCAGTGGAAAAATAGAATTACAGTGATACTGGCAGCTAATTTTAGTTGTGCAGTCCATAAATGGAATTAGAACCACTATTTCTCCTTTAAGCTGTCTTAAAATTTCTCTTCATTAAAATGAACCTGTTTACTATTCTGTTTATACTACATTGCATAGGATGTGTCAACGGCAAATGCTCTTTTGAATACCCTTAAATACCAAAGTGGAGAGTAACTACTGTATCAGTGTTCCTTTGAAAAGTGTGAATAAGTGTGTAGGACAGCCTCACTGATGACAAGAAATAACAAAAATGGTGACAGATGTCATAGCTCATCAGGGAAATTTTCTTATTTCTTCTACAGATGAAATAAACGATTATTTACTTAAGAAAAATTACAGTACTGACAAATCAATGGGGAACAGCAATATCAGCAACACTGTTTAAAGATTAGAAAAAGAAAATCCCACAAATGAAATCAAAAGATCTGCTGAAGTTGCAATATATAAATAAACCAAGGGAGAACACACATTAGTTCTGGCCAGAATTGGTCAGTGTTTCTACCATGTAGAAACAAATCTGCATTTTTCTTTAAGGTGCATTTAAACTGTTTCAACATCTATTTTAATTTTTCCTTCAACAGAGTCTTCATGTGTGCATTATAACCAAAACAAAAGTAGATTATTTTATACAGTTCATTCCTTGAGCTTATAAACGTCTACTTCAACAAAACAAATAAAGCATCAAGAGTAAAATCTTTCTATAAGGAAATGAACTTGTCTGTTCCTGGTTTTAAACATACATTATGCACTGTTGCTTCCTTTGCAAGAGCAATGCTCATCTTACCAGGGCTCAACTGTTATTTCAAGTATTTCAAGTTTGAAAATGAGAGACGTTGCTTTTAATGAGACTGAGTAAAGAAAGAACTTCCATTGCTCCTCTTCTGATGACATCATTAAACATTTATAGAGAATTCATGTCATCTGCAACTGATGAAGATGCTGGTCCTCAGGACTTCCTATAGAGTGGATAGAAGATGGTCACCTCTGCAGAGGAAGTTGAAATGCTCCTAAGACCCAGGCTTTTTCCTCCTTGGTAGTCTCCATAGCAGTAGTGTGGTCTATATCTCTTGCCACTTCTCTCTAAATCAGAGTGTAAATCTTGAGGATCACTCTCTGAGTCAGTTGTCTCCAAAGGGGGATCCCTGGGATGCTCAAGACAATCCATTAGGGTGTGGAAAGAAAGTATATTTTGTACTGTTAGTATGTCAAATGAAATAGATTTTTATAAATCATGTTGATTTTATCCTTTGTATATTTATCTTATCTATTTTTTTAAAACTTAAGTTTTTCCATCTGTTTTATAATCTAGATAGTGTATTAGTTCATGGCCAGCGGTGGGTGCATATTGGAGCCAGCCAGAACCATCTATGCCAAACAGGGGGGCAGCCCTATATCCCACCTCAGAGGAGTCAGCTCTGTAGCCTACCTTTCTACTACTAAAACCTTACTATTTAAACACAAAACATATATATATAATTTATAAATAAACAAATATGTATATACTGGTGTGCAAAATTTTTTTTACTGGTAGGGGTGTGCAGTCAACAAAATTTGGAGACCGCTGCTCTACAGTTGTTAGTTCCATTGCTCTTACACAGTTTTCCAAATTGTCAGGCCAGCTTGAAGTTTCAGGAAAAGACAGTTGGGCACTCACTTGACCTAATCATTCTCAGCTCTGTATAGTTGATGTGGGCACCTCTTTGAAACCATCATCTCATCCTCAGTCAGGTGAATTAAGCCAAAAGTGCTCTAAAGGACCCTGTTTCTCTTCATTGACTATCAGTACAGCTATAAGATGACTTGTTCGAATGTTGGCAGCTGCATAGTAGAAGTCTAAAGCTAGATTGGATGAGTCCTTTTGCTTGAATCTACCTGGCACATATTCTTTACACAGAAACTCTGATTCTTTTACATATATTAAGAGATACAAGCATTTCTTGATGATGTCATATGTGACATACAATATTCAGAGCAGATTTAAAATCTTTGTTTTGGGTAAATTTTCTCTGAAGGAATTATTCTTTCAAATTCTTCCCTTCAGATTCATTAATTTTAATTAAACCAATCCCCTGACAAAATTTGTCCTTATTGGCTCTTTGTTTTTTTCTGCTTTTTCACTCCATATATAATTGTCTTAGTTAGAAAAGGAGAGATGCACTAGGTAAAAAAAAAGAAGAAAATAGTTAAAAAATTTTTTAATCTAATAATTCTAAATGTTGTATTCACAAAGGACTAATCAACATACGGTGTCACTACCAGAAGTCTCTATTCAAGAGTTTAAGGGCAAAATAAATCCAGGATTTAGTGAACGTTATTGATCCATTACAGTTCTAAAACAGTTTCCATGATATCAAAGAAGTAGCAGTACAATGACAAAGTTACATGTTTGTTGATGATATTTTTCATTACATACTGAATGGGCACTGACATATGAGAATACATTTCAATTTGCCATATCATGTTCCTTTTTCATATAAATACATGTCTTTAATATTAACTCTTCAGAACACTTTACAATTTTTTTATAGTGGCTGAAATCCAGCTTCTGAAAAGACTTGTTAAGAACGACAAGTTGTTCTGCAGAGGAGTGAATATCACAAGTTGTTTCTTTCCTTTATTTATTTGGCACTTGTATTTCCTACCCACTTCCTCTCTTTGAGGAAAGAAAAGAACACAACTGGAGAATTTTCTCTGTTGCCTGTTCTCTTTTTTCCATTATCTGTTCTTCAAATAGGTAATAAGAGCATGGGATATTCTAGAGTTTCAGAGAACAGCATGCTTAATTGGTTTAGCATTCACAGTAAAAAATTTCTTACATTTAAAATAGCTTTTCTTTTAGTAGTTTGATGTAAAAAACTGTCTGTGTCACCACTGGCTGTTCAGTAGTATGACTATGTCCAATGAGCCAAACCATCAAAACTATAAATACTCTGTCATATAAATAGTAACTAGTTTTAAGGGCAATCATGATAAAATATTGTCCTAAAGGTAGACCATTTACTGAGATCCTTATAAAATGCCTGAAGCCCAAGATTGAAGACTATTATTGCACAATAAAAGTAACACCTCTTTCCAGAGGGAAATATTTTTATATGGTTATAGCTCAGAAAAGTCACCACCTCATTTATTATTATTTTCTGTTTCTTTCTTTTAAAATGAATGGTGTAAATCTTTCCCAGACAATTCTCCTAAATAGACTTTGTGGAATTATTCATTCTGAGTAATATTCGTTGTCAATTTAGACCTTTTTTCTTCTTTTTTTTCACAAACTCCTGCAAGCTCATATGAAAATGGAATCTTGGCCTCACTGAAGTCAGTGAGAGGTTTGCTATTTACTTCAAAAAGACCGATCTTCACCTTTGATATCTATCCTGTTGATGGGTTTGAGAGTTTGAGAAGATACAGAGGTTTAGTCTTACCCTTAATTAGAGCATTTAATGTGTTTTTTTCATTTTTTAAAAATACCAAAAATTTATATTAGCTTAATTACTCCAAAGTAGTTGTAAGATTAGTGAATTACTCAATTTGACATTCAGTCCACCATTGCGCAAATATATTCAAGCAGAAGCAGATAAAACACTAGATAAACCACTAAAAGCTTTGTGCAACTCTCCAGTCTAGTGTTTATGCTTGAATTGCTATTGTGAATTTGTCACACTTCTCTGAATTTTAGAAGACAGCAAGAAAAGGTCAAATTCAAAAGCAAAGTTCATCACTAAAAGGACTGTGAAACAAGAACTAATGATTTTAATGCACAATTATCTAGAATGAAAAAAACCTAAAACCCCAAATACACAATCATCAGAAAGAAAAAAAAACCATCACAGCCTAAAGCAGAGGAGATTACCAAAACATTAGAGGACTTGATGCAAACTAGCTTGTAGTAATAGCATAGTAGTAAACGTGTGTCCTTTTTTTTTTTCTTAAATGAAGAGATTTTATTTAAGCAAATAAAGACTGCTTCTGTTTAATTTTTAAGTATTGAATGACTAAGGCACCTCTTCTTCCTAATAAGTTGTACAAGCTGAGGGCAGGTTCAGTGCAGTGTTATTTAATGAAGATAATGTTACTTGTGAAAAGAAAGCCCAATTTTGGACTTCAGGGCATAATTGGGTCTGTGACACCCCCTGAAGATCACTTGAACCTGAACATCTTGACTGCTGGCACAGTGACATGTATGAGCAAAAGCATAAGGAGAAACCAGCTAATGACAGAAAGCTTAAGAGAAGTCTGGTGGTTGCTCAAAATAAGTTCCAGTAAACAAGTGATCTTGAAAGGCGTATGATGATGGAAGCATTTGGGGCACACTACTTGAAGGAGCACATGTTCATTCAGCCTGTTTAGCTGCCACCTTTCAGTTTAGCCAGATGGGAGGTTTCCAGTTGAGACATTTAATATCCCTAACAACTTGCTATTCTAGAGAAATTTGATTAGAGTCAATACAGCAGTGGCATGCTGTTTACATATCTGGCAAGTCTGTAAAACATGGGAAAGCTGTTAGAGAACGAACTTTTCATCTTGGCTTATCACCTGACAACCATCAGAATTACATAAGTGTATATTATTTTATTTCAATGGTCAAATTTTACTAAGTTGAGTTGCTATTATAGACACAACATACACTATCTTCTGAATTGAAAAATCCAGTTCTTGGCTTCAAAAGTGGTGATGATTATTCACCATGGATATGTGAAAACAGAACATGATAGATATCATAACACGACATCACAGGAATTTATGGAAAAGCTAGAAGAAAATTTCTTCAAAGAAAAGAAAAAAAAGAAACAAACTAAAAAATCAGCTAAAAAAAGTCTCCATAGAGAAACTTTCAAGAAGATTGGAGTATTTCGTTTAGCTATTTTTTGAATATCACAATATATATATTTTGTAACTCTGACTTCATATTGTTTCATATTTTCTTTAGTGACTATCCACTTACCACAAAGAGTAATTAAAAAGGCTCAACACCTTCTGGGTAGAAATAAAAAGGGTCTTCCCTTGTTGAGGCTAATTATATAGGGAGAAAGGCAGATATCCTTTCTGTCTTTAAGGCATACATTAGTGTATTTACTAGTTTAAGTTTCACATTATTAGTTTTTAATTATTTCTTTAATGATCTTTTGTTACCTTATCTGCTTCAGAGCTATATTTTCAATATCCTGGCATTGTTCATCGTTCTTACAGTCAGCCTCAACCACGAGAAAATCAGAAGTAAACAAGGAAACACAGAGACACAAAGCATAGGATTGATCTGTAGAAATTTAGTAATTTATTAAGTGACACTTATAAAATAATTGACAGTATGATCACTTCTGACATTGACAGTTCTACTGTCATCAAACAGCCATATTCTTCTCTAATGTAAATTTTATTGATTAGATATTACAAAGGGAAAGTGACAAAACTCCTGGCATTTTAGAAACAGCTTGTATCCTGCTCTCTTCACTTTAGTATATTTTTTAAATCCTTTACTTACTTCTCCTTAATATTTTGTAATATTCTTCCAACTGTAAGATCAAATATTTTCTTCCTCAAGTCAAATAAAATTTGTTATTCATTACTAATTTATATATATATTCAGAATCAGAAGTGTATTTCTTTCTTTTAGGATACAGAAAATTCCAGAAAATAACTTTTTGACTGAGATTTATGTCATCCTACTTTAGCTGAGAACCTAGGATAAGTGCCTAGGATAAGTTAGTTATCTGGAGCTTGCTGATGGTTGATGATAAACAGGTATTTCCAGAGGGCAATTCATCCCATTATCTTAAACATATTACAATGCCTGTTTTGTAATGGGATTAACTGCTGTGTGGTAGAGGCTTTTTTCAACAACTAAAGAAGCTCCTGAAAGACAAGCACTGCCAAAAGTGTCATTCACTAATTTTGCTCAAGACATGATTTAAAAAAAAAATAAAATAATGACAAGCTAAATGAAAGAGAAATAAAGAAACAAAAAAAAAAGGAAAAAAAAAAGAGGAAACATTCTTTATAAGGAGGAGGAAAGTCTGTTAATTTTACAATGCACTGTAATTTTCTAATTATTATTGTGGAAAAAAATGAGAGAATAATGACACAAGTAATATATTTCACTTTCTGTAAAAGAAATACTTTCTGCAAACAAGAACCAAAAATTATGTGAGAGAATGAGCTATATTCTTAACTGCGTTATGTTTTTATATCTGCTTATATAAGTTTTTTTCTCCTACAAAGCATACATATGCCTAACCTTAAAGAGGGACCCACTCCAAATCAGGAAAAAATTAGATATTTCCAGTGCTTATTGAAAACGGAAGAACACTTTCAGTACCTAATGCAGAGTATCTAATATACCCTACCATACATCTGGTCTGAGGTAATGTAACTAAACACAAATTATTCCATTGCATCAAAATGGTTTTCTTTTAGATGTGAGTGGGGTCCATGAGGAGCTATACTGTTGCTGCAGTTGCTAAGATATCACGAAAAGCAGAAGTGAATTAGGTTGGCAAAACGTGGATTAGGGATGGGTGAGCCAGCTGAAGAAAACAATTTGTGCCTACCCTGGAGAAAGAAACCCTAGAGGAAGTTTATTAAGTCTGCAGTATTTAAGGGACCAATATATGCATGCTTCTCCTTATTTAGTATGCTTTACAGCAAGATAGAAAAACTCTTTTCTTCTCTCATGAGGGAAAGAAACAAATTATGTCTAATTAATTTTTTAATTAATGCATCTTATTGACAGCATCATATTCCTGGTCATGCACCATCTTATACTGTTGTTTTTATCTAAGACAAAAAGAAAGGTATTCTACTGGGAACAACAGTATGAAAAGTTAATAAATATTGGTTTGAGAACATCATTTAAAAAGAAGGATGAAAGTGAAATAACTCATTCTGATTTCATATATCTCGTTACATGTTCAAAAGTGTCTAGTAATTATGTGTAGTACTGTAATTAAAGTATTTTATTTTTTGTAAAAGACTGAATACATTAATGTCTGAAAAAAAAATAGTGGACTCCTATGATCCACTGAAAGAGTGAAGCGGAGTAGAAAACATAGAGACATTATTTACATATTTACCCTGCACTATCACTGCCATGTAACACTTAAGGAGCACAGAAAATTTGAGGAATATCACGTCCCTCTCCATATCACAGATTCACACAAATAAAGCTGATTAGACTATTAGAATCATCGCCATTTAAATGACTCTCTACCCCACTAAAAAATGTAGTTTAACAAAATCAAAAGTCCTGGGCAATGAGATTCCAGTAAGACATTTTTATGCGATTTTGTCATCTGCAATGGCCATTAGTCTGAACTCCATGCTGCCCAAAGCTTTTTATGTGCTTTGAATGAATTAAAAAGTAAAAATTAGAACAAAGTTTACTAAATTTCGAAGGTGCCAGATTAAGCTCCTAGCTTTCCTTGATGAAGTTCTCTGAGCAATAGGAATGCAGTAGGCCTTACCTACTCAGAACTATTAAAAAAAATTGTAATGATTTCACATATTAAATTGTATGTGAAATTAAAGAAAAAAAAAGAATTGGTACTGGAATTGTGAAGCTGCTAAGTATGAGGTAAGTGAGAAATAAAACAGGATTCTGTTAAAAACATCTGTGTTAAAACCTCCAGAGAAGTTACAGGCAAAACACTTCAGGACACTGCTGGATCAGATCTTATTTAACATATATCCATGATCTATTGCACGTACAAGTTATAGGCACTCTAGCACACCTAGCTACAAAGAGTCCATGATTCAGGATTCAAATTTAAAGGTCTTTACTAATCAGAGCAGCAGACTTTTGAAATAGAAACAGGAGAAAAAGGCATAACCTAATTTTTTTGAAGGTAAAGCTTGATCTGTCTACATAAAAGGTTATGTGATGCTGTTGCCTGTTTTATCAGGGCCCTAGGGCTGATGACTCATATTGATTTTTCCAGACTTTTGCCTAATCTTTCTAAGAAAATACAGTCACTCAATCTGTTCCTCTTTCCGATTTACTCATGAACTGGACACTCAGTAAGTATGTATCTGCTCTGATTATTCACTATATCATAAGAAAAGGATTTTAAAGCGTCAGATTTTAGTTGACGCAGAAAGTGAAAGAAAGATCCACTACATCTCTTTTAAGTGGCCAATAGGTAGAGGCCTGAAAAGAGGTTGACAAGGTAATATTATAAAAGTTAAATCTGTCTTGGATTCACCCCAATAAATGCATGGAGAGACTTAAAGTTTATCTTGTGCAAGAAATGTAGAATAGTCATAAATTTTATGCAGCACACAGCTTCCAAAAATGTCATCTTTCTTTTCTTCAGTACTGATGAAGGATAAAGCTGTGCTAGCACACAGAAAACCAAGTATTTGTTCCTTTAACCTGAAAACTGTCATAATACATTGCTGTCTGTAACAGATAGGAAGATATATCTGATTATTGAGAAGTTCCATCCTATGATTTTTCTCAAGGTTTCTTTCTTTTCTTTTGCACCTTTCTGTTAGATTCTGTCTTAAATACTAGTTAGCAGTTAGTTAAGGGGGTAGGAAGGTCCAACTGACATAGAGGAATTCCTCCAGGCATGAACATAGCAACATTTCTGAGCAAGGGAAACATGAAAGACTTAGCAGAATATTCAGCATTGCAGGCCACCTTACATTTACTGCTAGCATGGCATAGCTACTGTAAAATATAGACTGTTTGTTTGGGGTTTTTTTATTATTTAAATGCTTTTGTAAACATGTAGGTGTTCTGCTTCAATACAGAAATATGTAAAACAAAAAAAGAAAGGTTAAGCAAAAGATTTATGAGAGTGTGCAGTTTTTACTGTGGCTTAGCATTTTCCACCTCACCATCTGCTTTTTCCTTCCCTATCTTGTGATTTTATGGTAATTTATTTATACAACACCATGGTGGTAGAGAACCAGCAAGATATTTTCAAAACATTGCTGCAGCTAGGCAAAAGAGATTAATCTAGTTTTCTTTTGAGATACTGGGAGACTGGAAAAAAAAAATACTGTACTACACATTCCCTGTTATGAGCATTTATTTTAAAGTCTCCCATAAAATCTCTAAGGAGATCTAAGAAGAAAGAAATCTGAGACATACCTTGGAGATCTATGAAGTCTGTAGAGATTACAGTGATAGCAAGCAGATGTATTAAAAATCATAAAATCATAGAAACATTCAGGTTGCAAAGACCCTTGGGATTATCAAGTCCAACCTATAACCCTACTCTACAGAGTCCACACCTAAACCATATTCCTCAACATTACGTCTAAATGAATCTTCTGAATTTAGGAATTATTCTAGTAAAGTATGCTTCTTACTGTTTTGGTTTTTTTTGTATGTTTGGGGTTTTTTTACTTCTTCATATCTGCATCTTTCTTCTGTTGTACATACCTCTGCTTTTCTCACAGAGCTCCAGAAATTTGTTTCAGCAAGAAAAAAAAGCCCCAAGTGCATCATAATCATAGATAATTCTGACCCTACTCTG
Organism: Apaloderma vittatum; assembly: GCF_000703405.1. Classification (NCBI taxonomy): domain Eukaryota; kingdom Metazoa; phylum Chordata; class Aves; order Trogoniformes; family Trogonidae; genus Apaloderma; species Apaloderma vittatum. The sequence continues at coordinate 49,610 of NW_009731033.1, forward strand.
TTTAAAAATCATGAGGGTCCTACAGGAAGGAGGAAATTCTGGTTGGTAAAACAATTCAGAAGTTTGATACTTTTTTTTTTTTTGCTCTCACTAGAAGTTCAAATGAAAATCTTGACATCTACCATTACCAGGTGATGAATGAGTCAAGCTTCTAGGTTGTAAGCCTCGGAAACATGGACATGATAGTCCTTGTGATCCTGGCAGTTGGAACACAACAGTTCCTGTTTCAGGAGTATAAGTCCTGGAAACGCCAACAATAGAGTAACATTAACAATAATTTCTGTGGGGCTTTATGGAAATAGCCTATCTGGCTGGCTGACTTGGAAACTTGAGTTTTGCTGGAGGTGGCAAGCTGGTGAGTCACAATGAAAATTTACTTGGCAGGAACCACTTGTAAATATATGCTGGTCAGATATTTTGTCTTTAACTGCTTGATAGTTGTCTAATGTTCTGATTTCCTCAGACCACTGAGTTCTGTCAAACCCACACTTGTCCCTTTGTAATTAGTTCAAGGGGTCATGATTATGTGGTTACAAAGTCTTTCCTCTTGTTGAGAGGGGAGGATGCTACCTTCTCATACATGTCAAGATAGTATCAGGAGGAGCGGTGGCAGTCTGAGTTCTAGTCTGTTGCAATTGGTTTATCTCAGACGCCGTTCACTTTGAATGAATGAGACTAATGGGTTTGTGAGTAAAGCAAGCTCCGTTGTGACAGTTCTCAGACAACAACAAACACTGCAGTGAGGAAACAGGTTTCTGCAATTTCTGGAGGTCGGAGAGCATCACTGATCTGAAAGCAGGATCTGTCACTGACTCCTCCGTACTCACCAACTGTACTGTAGTTTAGGAAAGCAGTTGCTTGCCCCTGAATTTTGAAGGAACTGCAGTATAAATCTCCTGAATGTCTGTTAAATAACTTGTTAAAAAAAAAAAAAAAAGGTAAAAATACAGTCTTCACCACAAAAACTAGTCTGGCAAATTTCACATCAGTCCATTTAACCTCAATATATGTCAAATACGTAGAAATTATAGTCAGCAGCAGAATTACAAAATAAGAACCACAAAATAAGAGGGTAATATGATAATGAGAAGGAGTGAAGAGAAGAGATATATTTCTGAAGGAAATTATGTTTCACAAATTTATTAGAATTATTTTAAAGTACTCAAGAAGCATGATGAGGTTATTCATGTGGATTTAGTGTACTTGGATTTTCAAAAGCTTTCAAGAGATCTTTTATAATAGGCTTTTAAAGAAATTAAGCTGTCTCAAAATAGAAGGAAAAAAAAATCCTCCCATGCATTAAGCAATGGTTAAGAGAAAGAAAATAAAGTATAAGAATTAACTGTTATTTCATCAGTGAAGGGTGACAACCAGTCTTGGGTACCCATGCTGTTATTTGTGTTGTTCAGAATATTCTAAAAGGTAGGAACAGTGAGGTAACAAGTTTTGTTGGTGATTTAAAATATGTGTAAGAAAAAGATTTATTTATGATTGAAAAGTTACATCTGGACTTCACAATATTTACTGACTAGGTGTTTAGATGGCAGAATAAATTCCGTATCTGTAAAAGTAAAGCAATAGTTATGAATAGGAGATCAAATTTCACATAACTTTAATGCTACTCATTTGCCGCTGGAAATCCTAAATTGTCAAATATAACGAATACTCTTTGGCCATTTCTATTTTGAGAATCTGATGTAGACATTTTGAGATGGTTTAATGGTGCTTCCCTGGACCAGACAGAAATGATATAGTGCAAGAGAATATGAAGATAAAGGATAAAAAACTAATAAGATACAGATAAAGAAAAGGAGAATTAAGACGTACTTTGAAAGTGGGAGATTCTAGAGGAAACTGTATCAGAAAAGCAGAGTATAAATATCCTTCAGTATGTATTTCATGTCATCAGTAGAGGTTGTGGAGACTGAAAATATAAATGAATTTTATAAGGGATTAGATAAATTAATGGGGTATTGGCAATCAATGTCTTTTAAACACAACAATTTGGATGCAATTTCCAAGCTAGGCAACCCTTAAGAGAAAAGTTTTGAATATTGAGAAGATATGACAGCGATTTTACATTATCTGGCTTTTAGTTTAGGATAACAACAGAACTGGCAAATAATTTAGCAGAGTAGCTTTCATATTCTAATAGAATAAGATGCCTAAAAGAATTTCACTTTGTGTTTTTGTATTTTGTACCCAGGAAATCACTGCAAAATTACGCTAAATAATCTATTCTGTGTCTGTCTCTATGTTGGGGAAAAAAAAAAAAGTGAATTCCTGATAAAAAATCTGCTTTTAAATCACAGAATCACAGTGTATACTAAAGATTCTTGAAGGTTCCGAGTGGCTTTGTTTGGGGCTTTGTTTTGTTATTGCCACTTGTATCTTGTGCTGTCACAACCTCACTTGCAAGAAGAGTGCTTATCCTTTATGACTGAGCTGTGCAGCAATAATACGTGGATTTGCAGTCAATGTTTCACTGCAATGATAGTGCTGTGAGTACTGCAAGTTTACATCAAAGATTGTTGAAGATTCTGAGTGGCTTTGTCTGGATTTTTGTGCGGTTTTGTTATTGTCATTTTTGCTGTTTGTTTGTTTTTTTCTATTTCTTCTATTTTAAAATTCTTCCATGACTGTAGTGCAGTAATCACAGAATCATATAATCACAGAATTGTTGGAGTTGGAGATATCTAGTCCAACCTCCCTACTAAAGTGGGATTGCCTAGGGCACATCACACAGGATTGCATACAGGCAGGTTTTGAAAGTCTCCAAAGATGGAGACTCTGTGACCTCCCTGGGCAGTCTGTCCCAGTGCTCTGTCACCCTCACAGTAAAGAAGTTCTTCCTCATATTTAAAGAAAACTTGCTGTGGTCCAACTTGTGCCCATGGCCCCCTGTCCTGTCATTGGGCACTACTGAAAAAAGCCTGGCTCCATCCTCCCTGCATCCACCCTTTAGATATTTATAGACAGTTATAAGGTCTCCTTCCAGCCTTCTGTCTCCAGATTAAATAGTCCCAGCTCTCTCAGTCTTTCCTCACAAGAGAGATACTCTATTCCCCTAGTTATCTTTACTGCCCTCTGCTGGACTCTCTCCAGTAGTTCTCTGTCTCTCTTGAACTGGGAAGCCCAGAACTCAACACAGTATTCCAGGTGTGGCCTCACCAGAGCAAAACAGAGAGGGAGTATGACATCCCTTGACCTACAGGCCACACTCTTCGTAATGCAGCCCAAGATACCATTAACCACTGTGGCAATGAGGGCAAACTGCTGGCTCATGGTTAACTTGCTGTCTGCCAGGACTCCAAGTTCCTTCTCAAGACTGCTTTCTAGAATGTCTACATCTAACCTATCTTGGTTCATGGCATTATTCCTCTGTAGGTGCAGGACCCTATATCTGCCTTTGTTGAACCTCATGAGGTTCCTCTCTGTGCAGCACTCCAGCCTGTCCAGGTCATGCCAGAAATCAGCGCAACCCTCATGTGCATCAGCCACTCTTCCCAGTTTTGTATCATCAACAAACTTGTGAATATACACTTTATAAAAAAAAATGTTGTGTATATATATATTTGTTAAAAAATATATAGCTGAAACATGCAAGTGGTAGATTTTATGAAGCTGTAGCATTTATCATTTTTATAATTAATGTGTACACTCATCTGTAGAAAAAAACCCCAGAATATTCAGTTTAGCTTTGGCAGAAATCATAAATTAATATGCTAGATACAGCACTTTCTGAAAGATTATTTGATTTCTAAGGTTTATAAAAGTATGTGAACATATTAAAATGAAGGCTTCCTTTTGCATTATCTTCCTGTTAAACATTCTTCTTTTCTCTAAGTTTATTTCTAAATTTAAAAATTTCCAGCTGTGAATATTATTAGATTTGATAATTCTATACAATTAATCTAATATGTTAATAATTATATTTATTTTAACTACATATATATCGCTATATGTATAACTATATTCATAGTTACATTTTACAATATGATCCAATAACTATATATATCATTATAAGTTATATACTACTCAAGGTAGTAAAGATACTTTTTTCTTCTCAGAAAACCTAAAGACTGAATTTGGGCTCTGTGAGGAGTGCACCCATTTTCGGAAAAATAAATCCACACGCATAATTAAATTGGATTTATTTAATAAATGAAAGGTCCTCCAAATTTAAAGGTTCAGGTATCACTTGAGAAGAAAAGTTAATACACTACACTCACCTTAACAAAGGAATGGTGATCTGGATCATAAAATGCGCTCACCTATAAAAGACGAGGAGTCTCAAACTCGAGAATTAACCTTGGCCAGCATCCCAAACCAAGGGGGAGGCTGTAAAACCCCGACTGCAGGACCAGCTGACCACGAGGTAATTCCAACATGGCTCCTGGCAAAATCCCATTTTAAGCCCAGTCGAGTATGAACTGTGGTCAATAAAAGCCATCTCAGCTCTCACTGGCCGCCAGCTAACTTCCTGGGTGTAGCCCTAACCTGATGAGCTAGATCAAAGCTAGCCAGGTTTATGTCTCATCAGATTCTCTGAAATCTACCTGGCAACAGCTGTACTGGGGGGGGGGTTCATTCCCAACCAGGGTAGGGGGAATGCACTTGCCACAGGCTTACATTAGTATTATTTTAATTTGCTTAAGATACAACCTATGCAGACGTGGTTTTGATATGAAACAGTCCAGCTCCTTTTAAAAAAAATTCTGAAGAATAAATAGTAGAAGAAATACCGTTTTCATTTGTGTTCTCTGAAAGATGATACTGAAGTTGGAGGTAATTTTAAAATGTCAATATATTTCAGATTCATACAGGAATTGTGCCTTCATCTAAACTGTTTGAACTTACATGAATAATACTCTGTTCTGAAAGAACTAATTTAGAGACAGGCTCAATTTTTCAACACATTCTGCCAAAAATGGACTTCTTAAAAATTCATATTTAGAGGTCTAGGAGAAAATTTTTATTTTTTTTTTTTTATTTCTGGTCTGATACAATACTTAGGATACATATACACTCTTGTACGGAGCATACTTTATACAACAGAGAACATAACTCCAAAATCATAAGCAATGTGTTTTTCTCCCAGATGAACCCAGAGGCAGGTCTCTGAACATCATTTCACTCTACTGTGTACAGAAAAAAATTTACTGGAGTATCTGAGACCTAAAGGGGCTCAGTAGCGTTTCCCAACCATAGGGCAGAGCTCATACAAAGAACAGAGGAATCTTTCTATTTTCAGTATAGTCTTGAAAGTTAGATGTAGAACTCTGAGAGACATATGTTATGAAATGGAAGTGAAGAACAACTGAGTCATGAATACTAAATCCTTTTGAAAAATCATGCAATTTCTTTCTGCCTTTTAACCAGTGTGGTGAGTTGACCTTGGCTGGGTACCAGATTCCCACCAAAGCCACTCTATCATTCCCACATTCAGATGCACGGATTGAAACAAGGACTGGGAGACCACTCAGCAATCAGTGCCAGAGCAAGACAGACTTTACTTGGGGAAATTAGTATAATTCATTTCCAATCAGTAGGAAAAGGATAAATAGAGTACCTTTCTCCCATCTCTCCCTTCTGCATGAGCTCAAGTTTACACCTGATTTTCTCTACCTCTTCCCAGGCAGCACCACAGGGAGATGGCGAATGGGCAGTTTGTTTTGTCCGGGCCAGTAGATGGAGGCGATCTCCCTGTCCTTATCTTAAACAATGAGCTCTTAGATATATTTTCTCCCCGTGTCTAGCAGAGAAGGGAGAGTGATAGAGCAGCTGTGTGGGCACCTGGCCACCAGCCAGGGTCAAACCACTACACCATGGACTACAATTCTTCATGAACTGCTCCAACATGAGTCATTTCCATGATTTGCAGTCCTTCAGGGATAGACTGCTCCCTGTAGATCCCCCACGGGGCCAAAAGTCCTGCCATCAAATCTGTTTCAGTGTGAAGTCCTCCCTCCACAGGTCCTGCCAGGACCCTACTTCAGCACAGGCTTCTCTTGGGGTCACAGCCTCCTTTGGGCATCCACCTGCTGTGACATAGGGTCCTCAATAGTCTGCAGACGGATATCTGCTCTAATACTAATCTCCATGAGCTGCAGGGGACAGCCTATCTCACCATGGTCTTAACCACAGGCTTCAGGACAATCTCTGCACTGGCTCCTGAAGCACTTCCTCACTCTGCCTCTTGATAACATCAGGGCTGTTTCCTCACTTATTCTCACTCCTCTCTCTGGGTGCAGGTTGTTGTGCAGTTTTCTCTTTCCCCTTCTTTAACATGTTATCTCAGAGGTGCTGCCACTGTCAATGCTGGGCTTGGCCTTGGCCAGTGGTGGGTCTGTCTTGGAATGGTCTGGCACAGACTCTGTTGGACATGGGAAAAGCTTCTAGCAGCTTCTCACAGAATCCTCCTTTATAGGTCCCACCACTACAAAAACCTTGCCATGGAAACCAAATACAACCAGAAAGCTTGTAGACAGCAAAGTTATAACATGGTGGAAATTGGACTGTTGGCTTTCCTCTTCAGAGACATGCTCTGCTTTAACCTCACTGATGACATGGCAAAAAACCAGTGTGATTGGCATCCCTACAGAATCTTTTTCCTTAAATGTCTCCTCTGCCTTCATACAGCCAATGAAGTCCATCACTCTTGACTGTATTTGTCCCGTAGTAAAATTCCTGCTCTCTTTGTCTTCCTGATTATCACTTTAATTTTCACTTAGTAAATATACATTTTAAACCATTGCTATTCCACTTTCTGAGGACATAAATATTTTACCGAAGTTGTAATATACATTACAGCAACATGTTTTGTACAACATTAAATCTCCTTGTGTTTTGGGTTTTTTTTTTTCTTTAAATTGTCTTTTAATGGTATTCATTATATATATATATATTTTTAGTTACAACTCAATGAATATAGAGCTTATGGCAACCTAATGAATTTTTTGCAGGACTGATTGTAATTTAAGAATAGGCTCTATTGATCATGAAATTAATATTTTATATTAGTTTTAAATGAGTAATTCCATTAATTAGTTTATTTGAACACCTAAAAACACACTGACATGCATATATATATACACATACAGATCTATACACACATATAGTTACATGGAAGTGAAAACTGGCAAAATTAGTGTATAAAATACATCAGATACTTTCTCTATGTACTTTCAGAGTCGCAGATGAAATATTTTTTCTTCATATCATTCTTTTTTATAGCTCATAGTATAAACATAACAGAATTTGTCATTGAAATGCACTTTTTTGACTATTGAAATAACATTTTGCAGAATACACTTTAATTGCTGTATTGTGAGAGATGAAGATCTATGCTAAACACAGCTCATTTTCTTTTCACTCAGTGGATAAACTAAATTTGAATAGTAAGCCTCAACTCAGAATTGGTGCCTTCAGCTGCATTTTAAGTGTGATCATTTCCACGGTAATTAAAAAGAAATACTTGCTCCATATTGTCTTGTATGACAGCTAAAAAGCCATTAGGAATGCAAGATAAAGGGTATAATTTTCACCTTGGTTTCAGCTTAGAAGATAGAGAAGGAGAGAAAAACTGACCTGAATATACGTATATGTTAAATATCTTACACTTCACTAGCTCAGATGTAAAACCTGTGTGATGATAATAGAAAAATTATTTTCACTTTTTTTTGGTAGTTTTAAGAGCACTTTTTTGGCAACAGTTCCTGTTTGAGTTGTCTGATATCTAATTTTTCATTTAATTTTTTTTTCTTTTTTATTTAAATGTTTTCACCACATGTTTAAAGGGTATATATTTTTATAGTTATGTGAAATTTCCATGAATGTTTTGTAAAAAAAACCATAACTAAAAGAATTTCTAAAGGATGCATCACAGTTTTTTTAATTATTCATTAATTATCTCATAATATCTGATAGTCTTACTACTTAAGAGACATTGTACAAACAGTGGAATCCAAGGACTATAAAAGCTGTGTTAGTGTTCATTAACACAATGTATCCCCTAAAAGTCAAAAGAAAACATGTGGAGTAAAGCAAGGAAATGACTAAATGAAGATTACAAATCAGAACAGATTTTGTTAATTCTTATGTATGCAGAATGTGTATGATATTGATATTGAAATATGCTTAAGGCAACAAAACATCTTCAATCCCACCTTCTTACGAGACATTTAGGAAAAAAAGTAAAAGAAATGCAAACTTTTAAAATCACTTTAATCTAACCTGGGACAACAACGCATAATGTTGTAGCTAAAACTGCTACCATGGAGCAATATTAGTGTTGTTTGTCTTCCCTAATTGTCCATTTGTATAGTTAAACATATTTATATTTCTCTTAAATTTAACTTTAAAATTATATGGCTTATAATAATTGGCAGGGAGGAATAACTACTGAGTTACACTGTTATTTTCACTCTTAGGTATTGAGTGTACAGAAAACCTGTACTTCATTTTATTGTACTTTTTTAACCAGAAAAATAACTGTAATAGCACTTAGCATACATTGGGGAGGCATATTCTTTTCAAGGTGACTATAACATTTTACTTTAACAGGTTTTAAAAAAATCTCTGTTTCATGTCTATATATGGCCGATTACGACTTGCTATGGGTAGCGGTGTTAAAAAAGACAATACTACTGAATTAAATATTTTGCCTTTCAGTGTCATTGATGGTGGGTGGTGGTGGTTATTTTTTTTGAAGAAAATAACCTGTTTGGCAACAATAAAAACAACTTTTAATGCTTTAGTCTGGAAAAGACTAATTCTGATAAAAGCTACCCATTTTATGGAAAGACTGCGTTAGCAGCACAATTGCTAAGTGCTTTTGCTTCTGAAAGCATGATTGCAACAACCAGAGATATTAAATAAACCTAAACTCAGAACTACTAAAAGGCAGAGCACAAAAAAAAAGTCTTTTTTCCCCTTTTTTTCACTGCCTGTGTATTTCACAGTGAGTGTAGTACACCCTTTTTTAGGGTACTAAATGTTAAAGCTGCTTCAGGGACAATGTTCGTGGGCCAATGCCACCCATGCTAAATTTACTATGCAAACTCAGTTTGAAAGGCATGAGGCACCTTCACCATAGATTTCAAAGTGAATTAGCATAATAAATACAGTATAGGCTTTAAATCTGCCTTTTAGGGGAATATGACAGATGTGTAAGCCATTTCTACAGTAAGTCTGCTCTGAATAATTAGAACTACTCAGGAGCTCAAATTTCAGGTCATGGGAGGACATATAATAGCTAAAGGTGATGCATAAAGAGAGAGAAAATCTGTCTATACCCTTTATTCGTTTTACAAATTAAAAATTTGAATGATATATTGTTTATTGATTTATGTTTATAATTGCAATGAGCTTCTTGGTACATGAAAATCAATAAAATCTTAACAATTGACATCAATGCAGCCAGGTTTTCACCCTGAGCATTCTAGGTTATGAAATTTTGTTTGGGAACTTTGCCAATGTCTGCAGGACCCAGATGGTGACTACGCACAAGGATTAAATTTTAATCTGATTTTATTCTGAGATTCTTCATGAGAATAAATGCAAGATACACGGAAATAACAACACGGATCATCTTGATGTTTGGTTTCCTGAGCAAGGCAGTCTTGTACTGTCACCCAAGTTTTTGCAATCCGGAATCTGGTCAGTTGTTTGCAATTTCAACTGAAAAATGCAATGATAACTCTTTAAAAGATGTTAAGTGAATAACAGCAAGCAAATACAAGAAAATGAAGTTCTCAGTGATTTGGTGGAAAAATTGATGCAGCATGAGGATATACAGAGATACCAACATTCACACTATCTTAATCTTAACATGTAAACAGGAAAGTGTATTTTACAATTTCCTCTGGTTAAACTGCTCCTTGAGTTTAGTTCAAGAAAACTTCAGGAATTTTCACTATGAAAAGAGATATTTACGTTTTCATCCTCCAACTAGTAGAACTGTGTGACTTTGGGTTATTTCAGCCTACTTTATCTTATGATCCTAACAAAATACATAAAAGAGAGTTTGTAAAATATAACTCTCACCTTGAGATGTCTAGTCTAGGCCAGTCATGACATATAGTCAATGCAGAAAGAAGAGGATTCACCCCATTTAACCCAGATGCCTTAAAAAGACAGGGTAAATTTCCCTTTCATAATGCCCAGCCCTCTATTGACTAGAAATTATTCTGAGATTCATCCCATCTTGAGTGCATAAAATGGACATAGATGTTCTGTAGGACTGTTCAAATTTATAAACTGATTTGATATCTCAACCTCCTGTGAAAGCAATAGAAGTAATCACTTAATGTGATAATGTGAACTGCATGCCTCATCTGCATCTTTAAATATCCAAATATCTCTTAACATTTACATTATGACTTCCAGAGTACTGTCTCTGCTTGACCTCCATTTAACTTTTATTTGCAGCCAATGAATCGGCGCTGTCTTGCTTCACACTAAAGAGATGAATTTCATTTTGTAAGAATGTTAAATCGCATAATGAGGTACATTTCTGAAGTGCAATATTGACTTACGCATTTGAAATTCACACCACTGATTGGTTATATGACTCAGATTTTGGTTTTTGCAAATGAGCATTCAAGATGAAGGTACTTTTAATGAATTTCATCACTACTAAAGCTTGATCATTACAATATCGACAGGAAGCAAGTGCAAAGTAGTTATGAAAACGGTTGAAGTGAACCCACTTAGGAACAAGAATTAATATTCATGTAAATGCTTAACAATATTCTCCCACCTCTATTTTGGTACAAACAGAAGGGAATATCTGAGAGTGATTTACACATTTTTTGTTGGATCAGGAATGAAACACAAAGAAGTAAATGAAGCACATTAAAGGAAATTTTCAGTGGCACGGGGGAAGTCAAACACCCACCTTTTTAATTTTAGTGGCAATCTGGAGCTACAAATTGGTGACAGGCTTTTGGAAAGCTCCCCAAAAACATATACCCTGAAGTGTTTCTGAAGTAGGAAAAATAACATTAAGTAGCTATGTTTGTCAGATAAACTTCTGGGTTTTCTTTCTGACAGTGATTGATAATGCTGAGCAGCTTTGTCCTATTCTGTGTCATCAGCATGATTTATATTACAGTGATAGTATTATGCCTTTCTAAGTACACAACAAAGTATCAGTTTTTTACAGCACACAATTACACACAAGCTAGAAAAAAATGACGCTTGAACAGCTTGAACTCAGATGGTGGGTGAAAACGCTGGAAAAGGTTTTGGTCCAATATGGATTTTATCTGGGACCTCAGCAGCAGAAAATCCTGGCTCTTTTTCTTAGCTACAGGAGCCAGGCAACTAAGGAGAAAACAATCTCTTACTTGTTCTAACACAATAAGGAGCAGCTTTTTACTTGCTCCTTTCCTACCTCAAGATGATAGACAAGTCTTATATTCTCTTCAACTCCCCAAATGAAAGAAGTTTAAAAAATCCTTTTCAGCATCATTCAGTCAGGCCTCAGCCTTCTTGTCATTCAGCTGCCACTTTATGTTTCTTTCTGAAATACTTTTGTGGTAATCTCTAGACAGGAGTCAGGCTGAGAAGTAGTATCAGTGGAGCTGACAATTACTCCTTAGATGTGAACATTCATGAATGGTGATAGAAGGGAGGCCTGTTTTAGTTTACTTGGTGACTTTAGCAAAAGCTAGAGGCTCTCCTGTTGCATGTCTATTGCAAAATGACACCTCTAGCCATGTCAGCCTCACTTGTATCACAAATAATGTGGCCAGCAGGACTAGGGGAATGATCATCCCCTTGTATATGACACTGCTGAGGCTATACCTCAAATACTGCATTCATTTTCTGGCCCCTCACTCCAGGAAAGACATTGAGGAGCTGGACCATGTCCAAAGAAGGGCAATGAAGATGGTGAAGGGTATCAAGAATAAGTATTATGAGGAGTGGCTGAGGGAGCTGTGGTTGTTTAGCACAGAGAAAAGGAGGCTCAGGGAAGTTCTCATCACTCTCTACAACTACCTGAAAGGAGGCTGTAGCAAGGTGGAGATCAGCCTCTTATCCCAAAAAACAAGTGATAGGAGAGGGTAAAAGGGGCTCAAGTTCCACCAGGGGAGATTTAGATTGGATATTAGGAAAAACATCTTCAATGAAAGGGTTGTTGAACATTGGAACATGCTGCCTAGGGATGTGGTTGAGTCACCATCCCTGGAGGTATTTAAAACACGTGTGATATGTGGTGTTTGAACAAATGAGCTCTGTGATACATTTTAGTACAATTTAGAATAACACTAGAGAACTGTAGAAGCACTCAGGTTCCACTGGGAAAGTAGCGACTTGTGAATGAGGTATTAATTTCACAAACCATTCAAGTTTGAATGAGAGATGTCATCTAATTATGTCTTTACTTATCTGTTCAATGTAAGAGCTTACAGAATGTTTAGGGGGAGGAAAAATATCAAAATGAACCAGAAAAAAAGGAATTTAAAAAGACATATAACACAGATGACGTGACATAAAATATATGTGCCAGGTACCGTAATGTTGCAAAATTCAAAAGCTGTTGGTTTTTTTGCCCCTGAAAATAATTAGATTGCTGATGATTCTTCTGTTCCATAATGAAAAGAATGCCAGTGAATTACTTGAAATTATAGCTTAAGCGTGGAAAGAAAGGAGAGTAATTTTGTGATTGGCAAGGACAGATGAAAGTGGGAGGTATGAAACAACATGCACATACTGCATTAGCAGAAAATGGACAATAATATTAAAGAACACCAAAGGAAGTGGAAAGGTAGGAAGAAACACACCGATCTAGTTCCAGCAAGGACACACAGAAATGACCTGCAACTTTGGAAAGGAACCTCTCTAAATCAAATATTGATGATTATAGCCTACTAAGTCTAAGTGGAATTTTTTGTGAGGACGTAAACGTTAGGGAAGTTAACTCAAACAATTATGATTAAGGCAGTGTTGGAGTTCAGACACACTGTCAAACTACAACAGGTAAGGAAGTTACCACACATCACATACGTCATGACAGTTCTTTGTATGTGGACATTTTTAATCCTTGAAAAACGTGATGTATTTTCATGTTGTTTATACTCCGTCAATTATGTGCTATAGCAAGTTGAAATACATTTAATTTGTTACGAGCTTACAGCATACACCTCTACAGGCAGGTCCTACATAGCAGCTGGCAATCAGTAACTTCATAGACCAAAGTAACATGACTGTGGGTCCACCATCTGAAAAGGCAAAACAAGAGAATAATAGAGGGAAAGAAAATTAAAAGAAGTAACAAAAGGACTACACAAGAAGCAAAGCATTCTTCTCCTTTTATTAATCTCTCCCCTAACAATTTGATGCTATTTGTGATAAACTAAAACCATTGACATAACCAATGACTTTGTCATAATTAACTGTTACGTGGATCTGATCAGTGCATGCTGATTCCACTTTCAGCTTAAGGCTCTTAAGATGGAAATATTTCTTTGGTTGTTTAAGTGGTGTTAGTCACATAAAAGCAACTTTGCAGGACTGAACCACAGATGTGTTATACATTGAGACATTTTACTTGCTTGAAAGAACATACACCAGTGTTTATCTTGAATCTGATAGCACAAGATCTGCTGTGAAGGCCACTGGGTTCTTTAGAGAAGGTATATTGTTCTTTGCGGGTAAAGAACTGTGAAATGCCAAAGTCAACTAAAGAAGTTTGTCAAAGACCAGTAAGCATAAACTGACATGAAAAGCTTCTGTATTAAACAGAAGAGCCGATATCTGTCTTATGTACTTTGAAAATAACTAAACTCTTTCAAAGCATTTATAATGTTTGGAAAATTAATGTTTCCCAGCTGTGGTATTTTTTCCTGTTATCAAGTCCAAGAGGTGTCACTGAGCTTTAGGATTTAAAGGTAGGCTGTTGGCTGTTTGTGAGTTTATCTGCTTTCTGGGCTTTTGATGTTTTGGGTTTTTTTTTTGTTTTGTTTTTTTTTTCTTTAAAGCTCTGAAAACTTGCGTTTCGACAAAGTGTTGCTGACTTAAAGAGGAACAAAAAGTGATAGGCATTATGCACAATATTAAATAAGGTTGGGTCAGTCAATTCTATTTGCAGGAAAGCATAAACAAAGATTATTCTTTGTTGTTTGTCACTTAGATGGTGGAGAGATGTGCAGCTGTGAATCTGATATTGTGTACAGAGGCACAGCCCAACTGTCTAGATTGGATCCCTCAATATATGAATGAACTGCTGTCGAGAAAGGAAGGGACACTGTACAATTGTTGAGGATAGATGTATTACGTTCTTGATGTACTTCGTTCTTCTAAAGAGCATCCAAGGCAATTTGCCTGGATGTAAATATCTACAATGTGAGCATCTAAAATGCACTGAGATGAACAGAAATTATTTCATTAAGATCGGTATTCATTACTCATTCCTTTCATAGAGCTTTACTAGCATCAACAAACAGTCTTACCATCTGACCAGAATATGCTTTTCAGAATATTTTGTGTGTATCTTATCTTTTGAAGAAACAGAGCTACACACCGTGTTGTCTCCTTCAGATCTTTGGCTTCATGCTGAGAACCCATCTTTTTAAAAGGCTTCCATTTGATAACCACTGACTGGACAGAGAAGAACCTATGACAAGGAACTGAAAAAATAGAATGTAACAAAATATTTTGACACAAGCTGGATAAAAGAATGTTTAGTAAAAAGATTGAAGGTAGGGGCTCACTTTGGATTTCCAAACTATCACAGACAATAAAAAAGAAGTTGAGGTTATACGGGGCCAGTGGATCCGTTTCCAAGGTCAAATCCACAGAGGGCTAATGATGAGATTGCTTGAATTTCTTATCAGCCGTCTGCTGTTTGTTCAGAAACATTCAAATACTATTTTCCTCCAATTGTTCTCAACTGATGTAACATTGCTTAGACCTTGACCTAGTTTGCAGGTCACTACTGTTATTATATAAAAGCAATATATGTCCATATTTCTTCCCACAGAATGCTTTTAAATCCTTATTTTATTATGTGGGTTTTTTCCACTTTTTGTCGTTGCTGTTTGCTTTAACAAACCAAGGTTAACATTTGCTTAGTTGTCTCTAGCACTTTCTTTTGCTTTCACTACACTCGCTTTGACTCTCAACTGGTTATCCTTCCTTCAAAAACAGAGTGTCTTCACATCTTCCTATAAAACCTTCAAATAGTGGTCATTGTTGAATTGTCAGTTTGTATAATATATTACACTTAATACAAGCTGAATGTGAGGTTTGTTTGCTTTTTTTTTTTTTTTAAGGAAAATATAGCTTTAGTATAGCAAGTACTCCTTTGACAAATTTTGAGATTTTACTAAAGACTAGAATCTTTCCTTTTCTATATCTTGCAGATTAGAAACAGTTCTGTATCATGGCAAATCCAGCACAGTTCGATTGTTCATCTCAAGGACTGCAAGAATCCTTACTAAGAGGCAGGGCTTTTTCCTAATCGTATAACTTAAATTCCTAATGATACAATTTGGAATTGTGGATATTTCATTCCTCTGAATATCTGGCTCAAGGCCTCAGTAGATATACATCTAAAATGTCAACATTGTCTTAACTGACTAGCCATTACAAACACTTGATTTTTTATGTCTACAAAATAAATTTATATCTTGTCCCCTCTCTCGCCCTCCACAGTATTCAAAATAGGTTGTGTCAGCTTTATTATAGGATGCACACAGATTTATCTGAAGATAATTTAAATATATGTAAGTCATAATTCCCTCCCTCCTCAATAAAAAAGTATTAAAAGGAGAGTTTCTTTGTTAATGAAGTTCCAGCATAACCTTGTTAATTGTATGCAAATGCCTACATATTTAGAGTAGGGTTCAGTCTGTTCAAGTCAGGCAAAAAAGTTACAACCACATTTTCTGAACCTTGGAGTACACTACTGGTGAATTAAATTCTTCAGGGATGAGGGGAGAAGAGATATCTCCTGAAAGGACTCAGCAGAAATTTACAGATCACATAGATTGTGATTGTTAACAGTCATAAGTTTAAAGCAAAATATAATTAATCAATTAAGAACTGAAGATAACATTTTTAAGGTTATACCCCTGAGAACCGATCAACCATCTTACACCCTTATATGTTTTGAGAAAGTGTCATGATTTAAGCTCAAACAGTTGGAAACAATCATGCAGCCACATGTTCACTCCTACCTCTCCCCTCCCTGCCCCCCAAAACCTCTTGATGTGATGTGGAGAAAATATAACAAAAAGGCTCTAGGGTTAAGACTTAATTTAATTTAAACAGGAATGCCACCAGCAATTTACCAATCAGATAAGAATAGGATAATGAGAAACATAAACGGATCTTAAAAACACCTTCTCCTCACCCCTCCCTTCTTCCTGGGTTCAGCTCTGTTTCAAATTCTGTATCTCCTCTGCCCCAGCAACACAAGGGGGCAGGGAATGGGTGTTGAGGTCAGTTCATCACACATTGTTTCTGCTCCTCCTTCCTCCTCAAGGAGAGGACTTCTCGTAGTCTTCCCTTAATTCAGTGTGGCATCCCTCTCACGGTAGACGGTCTTCCATCAACTTCTCCAATGAGAGTCCTTCCTACTTTGCTGCAGCTTCTCTCAAACTGCTCCAGCAAACTGTCCCTCCTGCAGGTTGCAGACCTCCCACCAATAGACTGCTCCAGCACAGGCTTCCCTGCAAACTTCGGGTGTAGTCTCCTACTCCGTGTAGAACAGAGTCCTCTGTGGGATGCTGGTTTATTGTTAATCTTTTTGGGCTGCAGGGACTCTGTCTGCCGGCTCACCATGAGCTGAAGTGAAATCTCTGCCCTGGCCCACTTCTCCCATTCCTTTATCACCAAACTTGGTGACTATATGATGGCTCCTCTCACATCCCCCTCCTCTCAAAAATCAACAAAACAAAATGTTTGCCTGGCACTTTTTTCTTCACTTTAATATGTGTTAATTGGTGTTAATTGGCTTGGCCTTGGCCAGAGGTGTGTCTGACTTATAGCTGGGGTAGTCTCCAGAAACTTTTCACAGGAGTCACTGCTGTAGCTCCCCCACTACCAAAACCCTGCCAGACACAAACCCAACACAAAAAGTAATATTTGATTTCTCATGTCCTTCCATTTAAACTTCAGTATCATTTATGGTACTAACTTTACCTTTAAAGCTGATTTGCCTCCCGTTCCTGAAGTTTATACAAAAAAAAAGAAGTCAGTATTAGAATTGCTAACTTCATACAAGTTGGGAAAATATGGTGTTGCATCTTCTTCCTGTGGTCGTCTCCTCCTTCCTCTTCTCAGATGTCATTGACAAGTGGATGAGATGTCAACCATCCAATAGTAAGGAGTGTAAGTTCATGTAAAATCGGTGTCTAGAAAACTGTTTTTCAATCTGATACTTTCACTCTCAGTTTTGGCAAGGACTTGAATATGTTACATGATTCTCCCTAAAATTTTAAATAGTTAACTTGCCAGTGGAAAATTGACCCTATATTTGTAATTTTTCCTGTTACTTTCAATATCTTTTTACGTGCAAAGAGGAGAATACACAGTAAATGGAAAATCAAATATTTAATTTTAGTCTATTTAAGAGCTTTTATACAGAAAAAAAAATACAGTTTCAGACAAAGGCGAGAAACATGAAAGTTATCAGCGTTTTGAAGTCTTCAGTTAGAGGTATATGATGATAATTATAGGGTACCTGATATTGATGGTTTCTTCCTCCTTTCTCCAAGGTTTGTTTGAGATCATTCTTATATTTTTTCTAACTTGCTTTACATTTTGATCTTTCCTCACTGATCTGAAGTTCTACATTTCCTCTGATTTTAAACCATACAGTGCATTGTACATGTTAAAAAATACTTGTCACAACTAAGTGAGCTAAGTACTCCAATACAGCCAAGACAAACCCAGGTAAGTAGGAATAGATGGTACCTGATCTGAGGTATGAGCTGCTGTTTAGTAAAAAATCTATGGCCCTTTGCTAGCAGCAGGGCTATATTCAATAAATTTAAATTGTGCATCACATTAATACTCATGGAAGAAAAATAAACCAGACTAGTTTTTATGTCTAAAGGGAGCCGAACTGTTAGTTCTTTTTAGCAACAGGAATATAAAGGTATGGAAATTATTTCAGTAAGAAGGAAAAATTATTTACATATCAAAAGCCTAAGAGTAGGACATGATTCTTGATGACTTCAGCAATGGAAATTGTGCATGTTCCTCATAAATAAACTGAGGGCAAAGACAGTTAGCAATTGTACACATGCTCCTATGATTGCTGTAAAAATATTGTCTGATCTGTCAGCATTAGATGTGGTAGTGTGATCAATGCCAACAACATACACATGTGAAAGCTTTAATAAGATTTTAAGAAGCAAAAAAGAAGCATCTTTTTCACTGTGAGAAATTATAGAAATTGACTACGGAGAAGAATTGTGTTGTAATTTCAATGGAATGTATGTAAATCTCAGCCCATATTTTTTATGTTAAACTGTGACCTACACAGACAAACAAGATGAATTTATGTGCAGGGAGAAAGTCCCTGGTAATAGTCACTTCATAACAGGTTCATAAGTGTTAATGCTAGTAACTAAAGCAAAACTGAAGCAGTGCTTTTAGAATATACAGTTTACTGGTATGATACGAAAGAAAAAAATGTTAACTTTTTGTGTACTTCATACCTGAAGATAAATCTCGGAGTTACTATAAGCCATTTAGCCTATAGCTGTTATGAACAACCATTAACATAAATAATCCATTACAGAGCATTGTTAACAAAATAAAAAGTAGCTATTCTTTTATTCAAAACTCCCTATGTATAATGAAGGGAGATGAGGAAGCCTGAGAAAAGTGTCCTTGGACGTAAAACTGAAATTTTACCTATGGGCAGCAGCTCAAAACCAGCAGCTAGATAACACTGAACACTCAAAGAATTGGAAAATTGATAAAATCTGAAAAGAACAATGAATAGACAACAAATCTGGATGTATGAACAATGTGCACTTCGCACTTGAAGATGCCTTATCTACAAGGAGTGCTGCAGTATACTGCGTCGAAGCCCGCAACACTTCCATATTTGTTCAGTAGACTACATATATTATGTATCCTTTCTTAGTGTTCTATAAACTGTAAATGTATCCAAGTAAAGCTTTTTGTTAGATGATAGTCTTTGTTTTGTTGTTGATTACTGACCTAAATAATTCACAGTTGTATAGTGAAAATACTTTGGAAGATCAGTAATCCAACTGTAATATTAAAACCATTAAAGAAAGTAATAGAAGAAAACTAAAAAGGAATTATGGGAATATGTCTAGAGTTGAAATAAAGGTCTGAGATACTTAGACAAAACAATCACAGAACTACTGAGAGAGAAACATGTTAGCCTGCCAACTTCTACTTTTTTATTCTAATTCAAGACTTTTAAACCGTAAGTTGACTGAATGAAGCCCTTGTTAGTTCAATCTGTCAATCTATATGTCTATATACTTATCTATCTAATTACCTGTAGATGTATTCATTTTAGTAGGCATTATTTTGTCTACCCAATTATGTATATAACCCCGCTACACAAAGTCCGTGAAAGAGCTCTGAGTCTTTGAATTGAAGAGCAGTGATTACAGTGGTGTTCTAAACAATCTCTGACTCAGGAGGATCCAGGCTCGGTGAGTGTGGATAATGGAATAGAGAATGCTCACAACAGTTATTTCAGCAACAACCAGAAAATGCCCATTTAAGCTGGGAAAATCTCCATTCTTCAGTACACAGTATGTAGCTTCAGTACGCATCTCAGTAATATCTAATAATGCATTTCTTATTCCATTAAAATGACTGCTTTGGGATTTATTTTTCCTAACCTAGGCTTCTGAAAGACAGACACTCTGCATTTCCTTTTTAGTTATTGACATAGTTCATTGAATTATTCTTTGAAGGAATCTATTTTTGCTTATTAACTACAAACAAAGCCTAGGATCATTATATGAGAACTAGATATCAGATTTTGAGATCTCTACAGTTCATTCCACCCACATACCGAAAACAAGCATATGACACAACTGCATTTAACAAATCTAGTGTAAAAAATACAATAGTACAGCTTTACACAGAATTGGACAAAAGGTGGAATGGAACTCAGTCCATTTCCTCACCCATTTCAAATTCAATGATGTTGAATTTGGCATAATTTCCTATGAAGAATGTTCTTAACCTTTCTATGAAGAATATTCTTAATATTCATCATGGGATTCATCTCACCTAACTTCCTAACTATATCTGATTTAATCAGGTTAGGCCCCTGTACAGTATCTACTGTAGTCAGTGGATAGAAGTAGTATGGTACAGTTCATACAAATCTCTATATATTCACTGATGATGGTATCCATTGTACCTGAAAATTTATTACTCTCCATGGACTAATAGTGATCAGCTCAGAGAGACTTGTGTAGACATCTAAATTTGTTTTAAGAATTCCAACCTCATCTCCAATGGGTTTTTATCTGCTAATTAATTATTGAAGTCATTTTGCAAGATTTGGCCAAACATGAAACTACTAGTCATATTTTAAAAAACAAAACAACAAAACATCTGTCACATAATTCCACTTGCCTTTATTAGTTTGAAAGTATTCCTATTGAAGATGAAGAAAACAACTTTTATGACTTTGGGAGGATTATTTGGCCCAAGTTATTATTTGCAGATTGTAAGGTCTTCTATGCGAAAAGAAGAAGCCATAAACTCAAGAAAAAGACCTGTCTGTAGAGAAAAATAACACAAAAGCTGATCATTAGGAGTGACTTTTCTCCTATTTTTCATGCTGTAACTCAAATGAAATGTAATACAAAAATTAGCCAATTGTGTTTGCACTTGCTTGCCAAAATGTAGATAGTTAGTTAAAGGAACAGCTGTTGTTCCTGTAGACAAGCTGCTCTGTAGAAATTAATTGTGATTATTTAGAATAATCCTGACCTGGATCACAGACGCAATGACTTAAGTGCCATTCTTGAAATTAATCAGACAAATCTTTTCTTCCCAAGACTAAAATCAAGAAGCCTACTCAGTCTGATGAAAAACTGTGTGATATTTTCACATAACGAAACTGTTACAGAGAGATATTTGTTTATAGTTAATGTAGCTTTTTTTTTTTTTTGGTCTCTGTGACAATTTTGCTGCAATGTAGGAGAGAATTCAAATGTTTTGGAAAGTAGAATGAAGTAGCAGGTTGCTTCAGGACACATTCTAGTGCAGCTCAGTATATTTCCAGTCATACATAGTAAAGTGATTTTGTTTGACAAAATATCTTTGAAAACTGCTGAATACTGCAGACAAAAATGTGTATTTTGAAGGTGTTTCTTTTTTGATTGGTTTGTTGGGGTTTTTTTGCAACAATTGTACTGTAGCGTCCAAGTTAATTGCTAGGTTTTAAACATATGTGTATAGATATGAGTAGTTTATCTCTGCTTTGTCACAGTAAAGATTTCATAGAAACATAGAATCATGGAATGGTTAGGGTTGGAAGGGATCTTGAAGATCATCTAGTTCCAACACCCCCTGCTGTGGGCAGAGACACCTCTCTCCCACTAGACCAGATTCCTCAAAGCCCCATCCAGCCTGGCCTTGAACACTTCCAGGGATGTGGCATCGCCAACATCCTTCTACCTATTCCAGTGCTTCACCACTCTCATGGTGAAAAATTTCTTCCTTATATCTAATCTAACCTAAATTTACCCTCTTGCAGTTTCAGGCCATTGCCCCTTCTCCTATCACTACAGGCCCTTGTAAAAAAGCCCTTCGCCAGCTTTTCTGTAAGCCCCTTTCACGTACTGGAAGGCTATTCTCAGGTCGCCCTGGAGCCTTCTCTTATCCAAGCTGGTAACACCAGCTCTCTCAGCCTGTCCTCATAGGAGAGGTGCTCCAGCCCTCCAGTCATGTTCCTGGCCCTCCTCTGGACTCGCTTCAGCAGGTCCATGTCTTTCTTGTACTGTAGTCTCCAGAACTGGACGCAGTACTCTAGGTGGGGCCTCACCAGAGCATAGTAAAAGAGGAGAACTACCTCCCTCGATCTGCTGATCACACTCCTTTTGATGCAGCCCAGGACACGGACACTCTTTGAGTATGACCATCCAGTCAATTCCTTATCCATTGAGTGGTTCATCCACCAAACTCATATCCTTCCAGGAAATTCTGCTCCATGATCTTGCCAGGCATGGAGGTGAGACTCACCAGCATATAGTTGCCGGGATCTTCCTTTCTTAATTTTTCGAAGATGAGGGTTATATTTCGTCTTTTTCAGTCAGTGGGAACTTCTCCGGACTGCCACTATTTCTCAAATATGATGGCAAGTGGCTTAGTGACTTCATCTATCAGTTCTTTCAGGACCCATGGATGGATCTTGTCAGGTCCCATAGACTTGTTCTTTAGATGATTCCTAAGAAAAGATTTCTGGGATTGTGAGGATACAACCATTTCAATCTTCAAGGCTCATATTAACATATGGAAATCAGGAGACATTCTTTGTGGACTGCTAACTGAATAACTACCATTACCAGAGGGGGGAGTTATACATTATCTGGCCCCTACAGAGTTTAAAAAAGGAATTTCTGTCAAACTAGTCACATAATTAAGTGATATATTTATTAGCACTCTCTTCATAGTGACCACCCTCAACTAAAGAGGCAACTTATGTCAAATCTTGACACAAGTTAAAAATGGGTAAACTTTAATTAGAGTGAACATCGAATTTATGCTAGTAAAATTACCAAACACTAAAGAGTTTGACATTAAATTGGAGGTTGCTAGTAGGATTATTGCCAAACCTGGTAATAGAAAAAAAATATCATTTGTATTTGACAGAAGAGAAAAAGTATTCAAGATTTCTCATTAACTATCATTTTGTTCTCAGCTTTCAAACTCCCTGAGTACCATTCCCTTTACACTTCTTTCTTATTTCTTCCTCTCTAGTTTTCCTTTTCTTTTTATTTGTCATTGTCAAGTAGACTAGAATACTTTTTTTCCTAATGTCATCATTTGAGCTAAACAAAACCAATTCTATTCAGTGATTTTTACTTTTCATCTTTGTTTCTTCTAAGAAGCTGCACTTTCTGAAGTTAACAGCGTACTTTTGTACAGTGTCTGCTACTAGAAGTGATAATGACTTATGCTTATACTTACTACCAGGAATTGGTATGCAGAAAGGCGCTTGTTTATACATGTTACTATAGTGACTGAGGTCACTGATGGGTCTTATATAACATGTTGGTTGTGCCAGGAAGTAAAAGGTTCACAAGCAAATAAAAGGCTGTGCCTCAAGGGAGGAGCAGACAGGACTGGTGACCAACAACGCTAGTCCATTTCACATGTCATATTCAGTTTAAAGCTGAGGGATTATGGGGGTTGAGGCCTCTTGCTCTAATGGCCTGTGTCCAAGAAGGACTCCATCTATTTTGCCTTTGATCCTGAGTTCCTAAAATCTGCCTCCTGTATCTGTTTCCTCTCTGCTACTGAGCCTAGGCCCTTCTCAGTGCCTGCCTGCTCTGCAGCATCAGTGGTGATTTGTACTGGGCTGGAGGGCACTTGGTTTGGTCCCCATGTGTTGCCTGGTCTAGTCGAGAGGTGGCGTCCCTGCCCATGACAGGGAGGTTGGACTAGATGATCTCTAAGGTCCCTTCCAGCCTATGCCATTCTGTGATTCTGTGATATTCTTTTTTTATAGAATTGTATATGTTTTCTCTATTTTCATTATTTCCTTATTAGTACTGTTATTATTTTATTAAAGCTGTTTTAATTTTCCTTTCCAATCTTTAAGTCTCTCTGCTTTATTCATTTTCCTTTCCCTTTTTTGATGGTAGAGGGATTACTGAGCATCTGTTAGTGTTTAGTGGCTTTCCTAGCCCTAGTATTTGACAGCTAAATTCAGTTTAAAATAATTAAGTTAAAATTCTAATATCTGTTAAATAAGAATGAAATAAAATTATAAACCTTGTGGAAGGGTCTTTTTGTACCTCAAAAAGTGACAGAAGTGTCTAGTACTCTCTAATTAACCAGCTTTAATGATCTACTTTAGGCAGTTCTGCAACATACTTTCTCAAACCAGCTTGAACTGTTTAGTTTCTGAGCACCTTTCAGAAGGACTTTAAGAAATGTGACTAGCATTTAGGATGTATGGTTAGATCTCAGACTCACACAGGTGACTCTTTCTGTAAATATTTGACAGAAATTACCCTGTCTCCCAGACAGCTGTATTTCTTTTCTTAATCTTCTATAACCCTTTTTCTCTTTAATTAGGGCTGTGGTTTTTTTTTTTCCCAAATAAAAAAAAAAGCCTATTTGTTTTTGTACAGATGTATATACAGTCTCCTACCAAAAAATACTGTCTATGAAGACAATTATATTTAGGCATTCTTTGACAGCATGAAATTTGTTTTGGTTGGTTGGTTGGTTTGTGATTTGGTGGGAAGGGGTGATACTGACCTTATTTTATCCATAATCCACATCTTTACATGTAGAAATATCATTGCAAAATTAGATGTCATTCTCTTAAGATCTTGCTGTGAGCAGACAGGCACAGTACTCCTCGAAGAAATATTCTCTAATAGACTGTTTGACATCTTTACTGAAGCACACAAACAAAAAAGGTAAAAGCATTTGCCTGAACGTAATTTAAAAGCAGTTCCCAAGGTCAAAAATTGTTTCATCTAGATATGTGCAAAGGAATGTCAGAATAGTGATAAGGCAATAATGGATTTTGGCCAGACATTAAAAAAATATGCTGAAATGATTAGTTATTCTGCCAAAGTAGACTCAATCATCCATGGGTATCATTGGAAAGCAATGACTAAACTATTCAAAAGTTCCCAGGTGCATCTAAACACAAATGACAGTCATACTTTACAAAGCTGTGATGTTTTCTCTGTATCTTTAAAAAACCTTGAAGTACTAACAACTCTTCTCTGTACTTTTGAGTCATTTACAAGTTAATTCAAACCTCTGTTAAGTTTAATAAAAGAAATTTTTTACGTGGCAATGCTAAACAAAGTGAAAATTAGTAGCAACAGAAAGGGCTTAAGGAAAGGTATGTCGTATCTAAGTTTCAGTTTAACCAGGAGGTATCATCCAACAGCTCAATGTCCAAGTGCAAAGCAGTAATAGGTGGTGTCCTTCAAGAGTTCATATTGGGACAAATATCATTTAATTGCGTCTTCATTTTGTTGATGATGCCAAGCAGTGTGGTGCAGTCGACATGCTGGAGCGAAGGAATGTTATCCAGAGCGACCTTGGAAGGCTAGAGGAGTGGGCCCCATGCAAACTTAATGAAATTCAACAAGGCCAAGACAAAGTCCTGCAACTGGCTCAGGGCAGTCACCAGTATCAGTACAGTCTTGAGATGAATGGATTGATAGCATCCCTGTGGAGAAGGACTTGGGGATATTGATGTGTGAAGAATTGGTTGTGAGTTGGCCATGTGTGCTTGCAGCCCAGAAAGCCAATCACATTCTGGGCTGCTTCAAAATCAATGTGGCCAGCAGGTAGAGGGAGGTGGTCTCCCCCTCTATGCTCCTTTCATGAGAACCCACCTGGAGCCTTAAATCCAACTCTGAGGCTCCCAGCACAAGCAAGACATGAACCCTTTAGATCAGATCCAGAGGAGGTCCAAGAAAATAATCAAAGGGCTGGAGCATCTCTTCTATGAAGAAAGGCTGAGAGAAGTGGGACTGTTCAGCCTAAAGAAGAGAAGGTATTGAGAAGACCATATTGCAGCTTTTTATGACAGCATTCCAATATATGAAGAGGACTTATAAGAAAAGTGGAGAGAGACATTTTACCAGTGTCTGTAGTGGCAGGACACAGAGCAATCATTTTAAACTCAAAGAGGGTAGATTTAGATTGCATATAAGGAAGGAATTATTTATGACAATGATGATGAAACTAGACAAGAAACAGTGCATACGAGGAGAGAGATGGATGTCAGGATGTCACGTCAGAAGCAAAGAGACAGATCAGATTAGGCAGTCACAGGGGCACATTTTAGTTAAATTTACAGTATTTCAGAATAAAGCCATGATTATGATCTGACTGTGACACTGGAATCAATTATCAGTGAAAACAGGACCCCTGAATTCAGTGAAGATGCTCTTGGTTTACTATATACCCATAGAATGGAAGTCCTAATTTTGTATTAGAGGTTGTTTGGTTTTGTTTGTTTGTTTGTTTGTTGTTTTATGGGAGTGGTTTTTTTCAAATGCTCAGTCCTCATTGACATAATTTTCACACGGATTTTCGTAACCTGTACGGATTAATCAAGGTGGAAAGAAGCCTAGTTCTCCCCAACCAAAATGAGAGTTGTAGTGACCAGCTGAAGGAAAATACACATGAATCAAAGTAACCTACTTTGAGAAATAAAGTTTTTATATCTCTGTTGTATATCAAGCAGTAAGTTTTTGTTGCCACGTAGTCTAGTCAAAGGTCTATGTCACTTGTGAGAGAGGGAAAGTGATGTAGCACAGCTCCTGCATCTAAATTCCAGCAGGATCTCCCACCTCTGATTAATACCATGTGCTTGTTTATTTCTCAGCTACTACATAATCAGAAGACATATTTCACGTATGTATGTTAACTTGCCATATCTGCTGCAAAAATCTTCACTTGACAAGTATTTTAAGTGTCTTGTTAATTGCCTGCTGCGTGTATACAGTACCCTTGTTGTCAGAAATAATTGCAAAGCTGTTAACTATTGAAATTAATAATTGCCATTTTGTTGTTAATTGGAAAAACATTTAACATGTAAATTATAAATAATTTAAATAAAAAAGTCTTAAGAAAAAACCTCTAAATAATAAGTAGAATTTCAGCTTCACATTTCAAAAGGAAAATTTGTAAGTAACCATCTTGGAAGAATTGTGACAGTTGTAAACTAACAGTTATATATAGTGTCCAATAAAACAATCACAGTAATCAGCTAAATTAACAGAACGTGATACATCTGTCAAGAACTGCTAGCACCACACAGACATCAATTTCAAAACAGAGAAATTTAACATGAATATCCAGAAATCTGTACAGAAACATACACATGTTGAATGAAGTTTCTAAAAATGTTCCTGTGCACTGAACTTCAGTCACTGGACTTGTTTGGAAATGGATCCTCAGTGTTCTGTATTTGAGTACGTAGATATGTGTAAAGAATGTTGTTAACTAGTTTGCCAGTGCTCCTAATCCAATTCATCTTACCAAGTTCAGCAGAATATGCCACCTTTGGCTTATTGCTTCAAAACATTTAAGTTATTTGGCCCTTATTTGTGATTTTTGATGGAAAGATACCCACTTTATCAAGTATTTATTTCTACAAAATCATAAATACAAGGACAGATTCTTGAATTTTCTCCTAGGCGCTATTTTGACGATGTAAAAGAGATGAAAAAAACCCTTTCCTCTTTTGTGATAATTTATACAGAAAGATATGGCCACAATAAGGTTGAGTTTCCTATTTTTTTTTTCTTTTTAACTTTGTTTTTTTGATCCTCTTATCCCTACCTGATAAACAGTGCTTTGGTGAGTACAGCTGTTTGGTATTGATTAAAGCTCATTGTAGGCTACACTACTCTGGTTAGAAAGTCACAAAGCCAGAACTGAAGCTGAGTACAAGAGGCAATCCAGGCCTAAGTAAAAAAATGTGTGCAACTAAAATCAGCACAGATTAAGAAAGGAACAGAATATAAATTTTGTGTGTCTTTTCACATCCATCTACAAATTCTTCATACTTTATGTCAATGCTATTAGGCTTTCTAGTTCTTAGTGTTTGTTTTTGTTGTTTAAGGAGCTAAATAGTAAATAATTTTAGTTTCAACTTAATATTTTAATTATTAATTATAAAATATAATATTTTTTATATTTGGTTTACATTTTTAACCAGGAGATAAAAAGTGTTTCCTGCTGGATAGTTATACTCGAGGAAGCTAGGTACAGTTCTCTGAAACACAAGAAATAAGAAGCAAACAATCTGTTTGTGAAATTTATCTTTCTTGTGACCAGACAGAGTATGAAGCTCTTGTGAACAATGCAAATGCTAAACTTCAATACTCTTTTCATCCTGAGGACATCCAATCCCAAATTGTCATCCTCTTTTCTTTCTAGTAAGAACATTGTCCATTACATCCCTGTGGCCTAGGGAAGAGGAGAGTAAAAAGCTCTTCATTTCTCTTGTAATCTTAAACTGAAGTAAAAAATATGAGTCATGTGATGAGAAGCCCAGCATGCATGTACATATATAACACTGTAACTCCTTAGTTGCAGTATTATTTTTCAGTCATATTGCTGTTGCAATATGGTGGGAATATGTCTTTATTGTTCCTTTTCTTTTGTTTTTTTTTTCTTTTTTATATTCAATGAACATCATGCATAAAATGAAGAAGGGGGAAGTTCAACATGTTTCAGGTTGATTTTTCTTCTAGGTGTGCTAGAAACCTGTTCCTTTACTCATATTCCTTTTGGCACCATACCTATTGCATTCCTGGCTGCTTAGGAGTAACAAAGTAAAACAGAGTAACAACAAATTAAAGGCTTTGGAGCTTTTTACCTCGCTACAGCTCCACTTAAGACAGAATCCTGAAGAGTCTTCTGCTTTGAGCAGAACAGTCTTCTGCTGTTGTTACCAGATTATGAAAACCACACAACTCTTTTTCTTTTCAGTGACAGGGTGGAAATATTTTCCTTCTACAGTTCTCTTCCTTGATGTACCCAGTACATGCTTGTGACATCTCCATTCCATCTAGTATAGGCAACATGAGTCAGCACGGGAGCTGGAGCCGACTCAGACCAACAGCGCTTGTGATTGATGATACATAGCTAAGTACACAGGAGCTCCTTGAGAGAAATTACATTTATGAGTGATTCAAAAATTCCTGATGCTGATTTACCACTTAAACATGAGATACTGAACCTCTTGAATAAAGAAACTTTAAACTGAGTTGGTGGCTGAGATATAGTATAAGGAAAAACTGCTATAGCTTCAATTGCGACATCTACTTCTATTGTTTGTAGCTGTTCTGATAATATTTTTGCCCCACATTCTTGAATAATATAAATGAAGAAGTAGATAAAGAAGACAAGGTAAGTACATGGGAAGGACTGCTATAGGAGGAGAAGACTGAACTTTCTACTCATTTGTCTTCTTTTCATCACAGTCTTGTCTTTACATCTCTTATATTCTTTATCATAATTCTTCCTAAAGTCCCTCAATGAGTACAAAAAATAACAGTAATAATAGTTCTAGCAGCAATTCAGCTTGTAAATAAGTTCAAATTAAAACCCCAGTCCTCAAATTGGCAGCACGTTGTGAGCTAATGAACCAACACAGAGCCCCACTGATTTGAGATAGGATAACATTCAGACCCCAGTTTTAAATAGGCAGCCTGTGGGCAAACTGTTATAACCATATGGAGCTCTACTGACTTCATAGAGGGTAAAATTTAGAGACTGATCCTGCGCAGTGCCGTCACAATGCTGACAATCCCAACCACAAAATCCAAGGTCTGGATTCATCCCACCATCCCACTTTACAGAACTAAAGCACAAAATTTAGGAGTAAACTGCCCTTAGGCTACAATGACCTTCCAGAGAAGAACTGAATCCTGAGTGATTATGGAGAGAGACAACAGCCTTACAGATCCTAAATCAAAAGCATAAATTTAAATGAAACAAATTCAAGTTTTGCTTTATAAAATTCTTCAAGGGAACAATCATAACTTGATTGGTTTCTGTGATGTGTTTGATGGAGTTTGATGGACTTTGGAATGGATTAAATGAATACTAATACAAATTATTTGGGTTTTGGAATATTTAGAGTAGCTACTCTGACCAATATTATTATCTATTACTGCAAAAGCTTCTCCACATGTTATTTCTTTGAGCATGGGTATAAATAGTTCACCAATGCTGTTCAGTTCATCATTCTAATTATTTTTTATAAAAATTGAAAGTACCTCATAACAGTGAAATCTAAATATTGATTATGCAAGTTACCATGGCAATTTCTGACATCATTGTAAAATACACAGAAATCAACGTTCTTTATCTAAATAGCCTTGATGTTTCATCTCATCACTTGCAACATGAGAAAACTAAAGAATCTCTAACTCCTTCTTTCCTCCTGACATTACAAAAAATCCCGCTGTGATGAGCATATTTTCACAGCATAACACAGAATTTCCTGATTACAAAGTATCTTTCTTGTTTAGCCCAAATTCTGCCAACAGCACTAATTTTCAAGAGGGTTTTTTATTTGTTTGAAAACAAGTCACATAAAAAAAATTTAATTAATATTCTTACAATGAAAAGATAGCATGAATCAAAGTAATGGGATCAAATAATCAACTGGATAAGCTGTATTTAAGAGCACACTGAATGATAGCATGATTTATGTTGGAAGGGATCATATAGTTCCAACCCCCCTGCCAGAGGCAGGGCCACTTCCCACTAGACCCCGTTGCTCAAAGCCCCATCCAGCCTGGCCTTGAGCACTTCCAGGGACAGGGAATCCAAAATTTCTCTGAGTAACCTGTTCCAGTTTCTCACCACTCTCTCGGTAAAATAATTTATTTCTAGTATCTAACCTGAATCTACTCTCTTTCAGTTTGAAACAGCCATCACAAAAAACACAACTCAACAAAACACACCACCCCCTGCAAACGACAGCGCGAAACCAAAAACCTCTAAAAACCTAGGAAAAACTATATGGTTTTCAGAGCACATGTGGAATCACTCCCCCAGTGTGTTCCATATAACATATGAAATAATCCTCCTGCTTTAGGAAGGTATAATTTCTTCCATGTGAATACATAACAAAGGAGGGGAGAATCTTTTAAGAGCGAGGGATATATGCTGGCTTCTAGCATTATTTTCTTTGTTTCTTGTTACAGCATAGCTAATATTTAAAGAGGAAAAGTGAAATTTTTGACAGAGAATGCACATTGTTCACAATCTGCCTTGTGCTCAGATTTTAAAGTATCGGAAAAAAATCAAACCCTATTGCTCTATCAGCAGGCCCTGTTCTACACAATATATAAACATAATCACTTATTATGGTAGTGTAGCTCTTGGAGTTAAATTGCCAGGAAAGACAGTGTTGCTGGATGAGGCAAAACAGAGAGGAACAACACCTCCAGATGGATAGACCAGACTTTCATCTGATTCCCAGATATCCTCTTGGGTGTCAGGGGATGCACAGGCTCCTTCAAAAGTATTTCAGCCAAAATCTAACAAACATTCAGTGATAAATTTATATGATACAGAGACAACCCTGCAGAATGCGTCAGAGGTGTGTAAGCACATAACACCCTTGTACCCCAAACTCTGATGAGGAACAACTAAAAATAAATAGACAAATAACTAATTCTGAAAGCTGGGATTTTTTTAATATAATTTTCCTCTGAAAAATGAGCTCCTTCTCTATGTTACTGCTTGTAGTCCATACGTCCTTGGTGTTATGAAGTCCCAGAAGGGTCTGTCACTCTGAGTGTGGACAGCTTTAAGTAAATTAGAAAGGTCAGTGCATTAGGTCAGACTCATACTAATACAAGGGCCACTTTACAGCAGTCTTGTTACTTTAAAAAATCTCTAAAGGGAAATTGATATAATTAACCCACATTTGAGTGTCCTTCCATTCTGCCAAGGAATTGCAAAATATACATGAAAATTAAATCTATAAAAGAAATAGTTCATCAAATCTGTAGTCAGAGGAAGTGTAATGAAATTCAGGCTTAAAAAAGAAATTTGAGTGAACATTTTTAGGCAGTTAAAAGAAAAAATTTCTCTTGTACTATTTGATATATATGCATATGAAATCAGTATAATATTCAGGATTATAAATAGAACAGTATCTACACTGTTTTTTTTCCTTTTACTCTTAATTGTGGTTTTCTTTCGTTTAAGTTATCTATAACATATAATTAAAGGTTGCTGTAAGGCAGTGATTCATCTCACAAATGCCTGACATTTCTAAATTTTCATGAGTTATGGTGTCCACTGAACCCCTTGAATGAATTACTGCCTTAAAACCACCTTTGTGTTTGAAGGAACAGCCTTACAAATGCAGAAACCTTTACTTCTTGGCAACCTGTGGTGGCATTTGAAATTTCTTTGTCTCTGGGCACTTTAAACTAATATTTCATTAGTTGTTAAAACAGGGTAAGGTCTGTGCTCTCTATTGATTGCCAGGTAAATTGTTGTGAGACATTATTTTTCCCCTCTAGTACACCAATTTTTCTTGTTTGCTTGTTTTCTACCTCTGCCTCTGTAACATGTACAAGAGGTTTGGATTATTAGAGATGAATAATATTATTGCTACACAGGATTTTGCTTTTTGGTTTTTTACTGATTTTTTTCATGTTGCAATTTGATTTTTAATACTGCTTTTAGTTGTGTTATTAGCCAAGCTTGACTAAATATAATTCACTTTGACAGCAAAACTACAGGTACAAATTTTGGAAATATAATTGCTGTGTTCATATTCATAAAAGGTAGATTTCTACATTAGAGTTAGTAATAAAAGCAACTTGAAGAGTTATGAAAACATCCCAAAGTCTCATTGCACCCTGATCTTCATAACCTTTATTCCCAGATAGAGGTGGTTCATGATACTACATCAGTCATAAATGCAGTAAATGAGGTGGTCTGTCAAGGGTGAACAACACTCTGGGCAGCAAAAACTCAATCTCCAGCAATTTCTTTCTATTCTTCAGCTCAGTTTCATTAACTATTGCAGAGATCAATCTCCTTTACCTAGTGCATTTTTAATCACATTTGTGCTAGATGAGAATTCATTAGCATCTGTAAATGGTCCAGACAAAGCAATGAGACCTAGCCACTGCTACTTTTATATTAAGTAACTTAAGAAAGAAGGTCATAGACATTATTGCAACTTTCTTTTTAGAGTTAGATGCAGCAAAAAAAAGAGAAATCTGGTACAAAGAAACAGTGACTATGTCTCTGAAAAACTCAGGGGACTGTTCACAGAGACAGGAACATATTTGATGAATTTAGCTTTCATTTTACTAAAGAATTACCTGCAAATAGCTCTCATTTTGAAATATATGAACAATTTATACTGATATAAAAATGTAATGTGCATACATTTTAGTACGAGAGTAATCTTGAACCATTCAACTTAGTTACATACGAGACAATGTAATATATATTCTAGACTTGATTAATACAACTTTCATGGCCATGGAGACAGAATAAGGAAGAAATTTAATTTATTGAGGTAAGTGCGTACTCTCACACACGTTATTGTGAAATTTTCACTTCTAATGAGCATTATTAGAAGTACACAAATTGTTATAAGCATAAGTTGTTCTTTATATTATGCTCATAAAAAAATCTAAATTCCAATCCAAACAAACATGTATGGATTCCCACATATATCACAATATTTGTTCATTTCCCCAAATTTGAATTTTTTAACTATACAAGGGTCTGGATATAGATAAATTAATCAGCATATATCTATGTCTGTACTAGGTCTGACTGGGAAAGAGCTAATTTTCTTCATAGTAGCTCATATAGTCCTGTATTTTAGATCTGTGACCAAAACAATGCTGATGAGATGCCAAGGTTTTGCCTGCCTGCTGAGGTTAATCCACAACAATATATTAACCCAGAATTCATATAATTAGCAGGAGTTATTTTCATTTTTGTTAAGGATCTTTTTTCAGTGTTTCTCACATCTGATTATTCAACATTTTCAGGTCATGCCTTAAAAAGTTGCCTTTTCACCATATTTTGCAAAGTTCTGTATGATTTCTGTAGATGGAGAACAAATTATTTACTGTTGTTGGGCATCAAAAGGATCTTGTATCCAAACATTGTAATCATTGAATGTTATCTTTCAGAGAGTTCCTATAGCTCTGTAAGTTCCAGGAGCTGTACTACACACATGACTTGTACCATTGCAGCCATCTACAGTTTAGGTCAACTCTACAAGAACTCCAGCACTTTTACAATGGGGAAGATGTAGGACCTAGTATCGTGAAGTTTTCTTTAAAAATTTTTTTGCTGAATAAATAATTTCTACTAATTTCTCAATTGCAGTTATCAACTTCTCCATCTTTACATTCAGTTAAGTGACTATCTAATACGCAGACTTGAGTCTGAAGAAATGCTAAGCAGATGAATTTTCTTTTTCTGTCTGTAAACAAATAACAAATTGTAACAGTAATTGTCAAAATTTTGGTCTGGAGGGCTCTAAAATCTCCATTAATCTCAGTCTTCTAAGGAGTATATAACTCTTGGAGGTTGATGTACTTTGTGTATCTAGACCCTTTTTCTGTTCCACATTATGTAGACACCTAATGAAAAAAAAAATTCACATCCACCAAAACTCCAAAACAAAATCCCCTTTTGCATACATTCTTAGTAATTACAGTTTAGAACATGGAAGATATCTGTGATTTAAACCTCTTTAATCCGGAGGGAATCTGACCTACAGTTTCTTCCTAATAACTGTCTGTGTCCGGGATGTACTTGAGAGAGATTTGGACAGGTTGGATCCCTGGGAAAAGGTCACAGAATCACAGAATGTTAGGGGTTGGAAGGGACCTCAAAAGATCATCTAGTCCAGCCCACAATAGTAGGTCAATAGTATGAATTTCAATAAGGCCTGCACCTTGGCCACAACAACCCCCAGCAGCGCTAAAGGCTTGAGGAGGAGCAGCTGGAGAGCTGCCAGGCAGAGAGGGACCTGGGGGTGTTGATAGACAGCCAGCTGAAAATGAGCCAGCAGTGTGCCCAGGTGGCCAAGAAGGCCAATGGCATACTGGCTTATATTAAGAATAATGTGGCCAGTAGGAGCAGGGAAGTGATTGTGCCCCTGTGCTCGACACAGATGAGGCTGCACCTCGAGTGCTGTGTGCGGTTCTGGGCTCTACAATGCGGGAAGGACATCGAGGTGCTAGAGAAGGTACAGAGAAGGGCAACCAGAACGATCAGGGGACTAGAGGGTAAGTCTTACGAAGAAAGGTTTAGGGAGCTGGGGCTGTTCAGCCTTGAGAAGAAGAGGCTGAGGGGAGACCTTATTGCTCTCTACAACTACCTGAAAGGCAGCTGTAGTGAGACGGGTGTTGGCCTCTTCTCCCTAGTGAATAGTGAGAGGACAAGAGGGAACGGGATCAAGTTGTGCCAGGGGAAGTTTAGATTGGATATTAGGGAAAATTTCTTCACTGAAAGGGTGATGAAGCATTGGAATGGGTTGCCAAAGGAGATGGTGTGGTCAGCATCCCTGGATGTGTTTAAAAAAACGGCTGGATGTGGCACTTGAGGAGATGGTTTAGTGTTAGGGTGGTGTAGGGCTGTAGGTTGGACTTGATGATCTTAAGGCCCTTTCCAACCTTGATGTTTCTATGTTTCTATGCTTTCTTAGTGTATTACTCACCTTTACATACTCATTCTTAAAGTTGTCTTAAATTATGTACTCATCTAGAGAAGACATGCCATTTTGCATAGAAGTATCACCGAATAGAAAATTAATACCATGTTTATTCTGATTGAGTACAGCATAAATATTCCAGTTTCTGCTCTTAGGACTGTGTTTTTTTATTTGTTTGTGTTTTTTTAATTACGCAGAGGATGCTTTCACATCAGAAGGGTACTTCAAGTAGTAAAAGTTGGACATAGACAGATAGATTTGTGATATCTGAGGTAGCCACAGAGTAGATTGACTATTGAGTGAAAACACAATGAACTTCTGAAGTGGTATAGAAAAACAGCTGATGGTCATGGTCTATATTCCATATCATTAATGATACAGGAGAGCATAAGAAAAGCACTCTGGATGCTAAATTCAGGCTTCAACCCAGCTCACCAACATCCCAGAGTTCCACCACAAGATTCTGTTAAATATTTCTAGTTCCAAGTGTGAGGCCCAGGAGGCAGCCAGGAGTCAAATGTCCCAATGCATGAATGAGATTGTGCTGCAGAGATGAGGCATTTAGGATGTTAGAGAAGGGAACAAAAAAGCTTGGACAAAAAGAACAAATTTTACCTTAATCAAAACAGAAAAAGTCTGCTGGGACTGAAAGTTAAAAGGTAATAGAGGAGTATTTGAAATAAAAACTAGGCAGACAGCTAGATGTTGGGCAATTCCCACACTTCATATTTTCTTTGTAACAAGACAGAAGCACTAAATAAACTTTAAGGAAGAGTTAGATAACATAAGTTCAGTGCTAATGCGTCACCAGCACTGCCTGAAATTCACCACAGAGTTCCGAAGAAACCTAAATGTGAAGCTGAAGAAGCAGGGGCCAAAGTGTGTAAACTTGTTACAAAATATGTCTGTGCCAGAGGACTGGCAAGTCACCATTGTATCCCACAGGTATGGCAAGTGCTCTGAGGGGAATCCTGAGGAATGCAGGCAAGTAGGCCTGGCTTCTTTCCCAAGTATCCATCTGGCAGAGTCAGTAATAAAAGATAAAATCACTGCAATCATGAAAACATAGATGAACACAGTCTTCTAGGAAAAAATCAGAATGACTTCCATAAAATGAAGTAAAACACCCCAAACCATGCTTGTATTTGAGGAACAAATGGATTAGAGAGATAGCATGGACATAACATATTTGGAGTTTGAAAAAGTCCTCGGCAAGTGTCTGTATCATATTCACTAAAGAAAGTAACAGGAAAAGCTATTTTTTTTTAGTAATGAGATTAAAGGAGGGAAAGTGAATTCACTGTCTAGGTGGAAAAGAAACATCAGTGGGTTCCCCACAAATAAGAGATTAAACACCATGCTGAGATTGTTATCTTACTCCTGTAGAAAACTATGGACTGTACACATCCTGACTACTGTGCAACTGTGTTTTCTCCACCTTTCAAGAAAGACAGTGTGGAGCTAGAAAGGATACAGAAAAGGGCAGTGGCAGTAATTAAGGGGCTGGAAGAGTAGCAGTCCTGCATTTTTAAACATCTTGCCTCAGGTAAGAATGATTGTATCCCTGGTTGAAAGGACCCTAAAAGGCACTGGCTCCATGGGCATTTGGTGAAGAGAAGTGCTCAAGTCAAAGGAATTTCTAGGAGGTTTAAAATTGCAAAGAAATTTTAGGACTTCTTGATATAGAATTTAAGTGTTTACTTCAGGACCATGTCTTCAGGGTTAGGAACCTGAAAACTGAGTATATGTATATCTTCAACAAAACTAGGTTCAGTTTCAATTTCAGGCACCAGGGGTTTTAACTACTTGCCTAAACAGAAGCAAGTGAATAATCTTGTGTCTCTAACACTTTTAAAGTGTCCG
The DNA here is from genome assembly GCF_000703405.1 of Apaloderma vittatum. Classification (NCBI taxonomy): domain Eukaryota; kingdom Metazoa; phylum Chordata; class Aves; order Trogoniformes; family Trogonidae; genus Apaloderma; species Apaloderma vittatum. Next base: position 86,880 of record NW_009731033.1, read on the forward strand.
ATGTACCTACATGGGTTTGGTGGATGTGACATTATGTCCTGTGGAGGAGCAGAGTTCTGCTTTAAACTTTTGGTGTGCTTTCATGTTATGTACAAGGAATTAAACTATGCCCACTGTATGCTATTTGCAATTTTAAATTTTTAAAAAATAACTTGCAAAATATAAAAAGAAATAATATTTAGAGGCTAAAAATATGTCTGTGGATTCAGTGCATGTGATAACAGTTTTCTCAATGCTTAGTAATGTTAAAATGATGCCGGATTTTGCTTGAGAACTGAAACAGATAAATGTAAGTTCTACTAAGTGCAAATGAGAAGACTCACTATCTACAGGTTCTCTTACAGCATTTAAACTGCAGAGAATATCCATTTTTGCCCTTGGAATTGCTTGCTGGCTGCAGGTCATAAGACTTTACACAAGAAAGTGTTATTTACCTGATAAGCAATTTACAAAAAAAGAAAAATAAATAAAAGAAAGAAAAAGATGATAACTCAAGGAGTAACAAACTTAATTTTACTGTACACTTCACAAATTCCTACTAAAGAAATGTAAATGCAATATCTCAGTTAACACTAGTGACATGGCTTTTAGTCAGTCACTTCAAAACATCTCTTTTTCACCCTTGGAAACTAAGATAATGTTCATTAAAATTGGATTAAAAATTATGTTGATAAAAGAAAGAGATATCTAGATAAGAAACCTTCCTGTATTATCAAACAAATAAGTCATTGTTGGGGTTCACTGTTACACAACTCTTCACAATGCTTTCTTAAATATTAATGTACCCCATCCGCATAATCTGAAGTGAGGCTACATCTCATTTCATTTTTAGGCAACTGGGCAGGAGGTAAAAAAGGGGAGAAAAAGGAAGACAAGACTCTACAAAGTATAACAAATAGATCTGATCAGAAGGTCTCAATTGACAAGCATTGGAACAGAAAAGTTCTGGAAAATGCTGTTGGTTGTGTTCACCATATTCTTATTCCATAAAAAACACAAGACAAGGAAGGTGGGAACTCTTGTCACTAACTGAATGTAATGTTTTTTGATATATCTTGAGCTGAATGTATCTAGAACTTGTTTTCAAAATGCATTTCAGTTAGACTATTCTTTGTTAAAATACAAAAAAAATAAATTGTCAACACAGAGAAAGAATAACGTGCTTTAGTTGAAGTTTTACTATGAATTTAAACTTTAATTTCATGGAATATTCATGTTTATTTCAAATGCAGAATGAAGCCGTGCACTGATATTCACTAATAGAATATATACCCTACCCTTCCCAATTCCAATGGCACAGCTAAGTAAATAAGAATAAGGATGTGAAGAAGGGCAAACTTATTACAACATTTATGAGGAAAATCTCAAAAATATTTATGGGATCAGTGACTGGAAGAAGACTCTTAATACTTCTCACTCATTTTATAAATTTTATTTAGTGGGTTGATGATAAGAAGCCACATGACTTTAGATGCTTCTTGACACTGTTTGGATAGGTATATTTTACAGATATTTTAGGTTTCACTTCACTGGCTTGTAACTGACTTCATTTGGGTGACTAAAAGATCTGACAAAGAATTTAGATAACAGGCAGGATTCACCTGTCAGTTCATAATGCCAGTTGCATGCAAGCAAGAAAATGATTTTTTTCCACAAATATTTAGTAGTCCTTGGTCAATTTTCTGAATGAGAAAGATTAATATTGGTAACAATGGCAGAATGTTTAATAAGTAAACCAAATAGTTTTATTTCTTAATTTCCTAATTACAGAATTAAATTTATTGTCACAATACACTGTTAAAGAAGGGAACTTGGTAATTTTGGGGGGGGTTGTTGTTGTTGTGGTAGCGGGTTTTGTGTTTGGTTTTTTTTATTCATACATCTTTACATATTCAGTAAGAGAGAGAGATGAATAATCATATATGGGTGTATGTGAGTATCACCCACAGTTTGGGTGAAGCAAATTTGAAACGTTTTGTGTGTTGAGAAGTTTATAAATTCACAGGCTATGAGGTAATCTTTGAAAGAACACAAAGAATATCTTCTGAGCAGAATATTTTGTTGGAGTATTTGTCATCCACTAAAAACTTTGATAGTGGCTGTGGTGAAAACACATAAAACCTATGGCAGTACCCATGCAAGAAATAGCACTAGTCCTGAGGATTATAGATCTACTGAGTTCCTCACAATTGTTTCTATAATTATATGTTTAATCTTTCACACATAATTCCTCAAATTTTCAGCCTTCTTTAATTTTGAAATCAGCTATGGTCAGTTTGACAACTAGACTACAAGATACAAAGCCAACATTTCCATGTTTCTATTGTATGTATTGCACCAAAACTATCTGTTTGTTATCTGTTTCAACTACAGATGGGCTGAAGTGAAAGACAAGGAATTATGATTTTTTTACTATTCTAGGAAGATGTATTTGAGATAGAGGGTGTTGAATTACTTTCTGATTTCCCTTCTTTCTCCTGTCTTATTTTCCACAGCTAGTTATGGAGGATTTCTGCAAAGAGAAAGAGAAATTCCAAATGCAATACATAGCACTTCTGCAGGGAGAAGGCTTGGATTTTAGCTTTGTTCTTTCTTAGGTTTTGAAACTCATGATTCCTAATGGTTATGGTTTTTCACTTTGCTGGTATATCTTTTATTTTGACAATAGATGCATTGTAGTTTCTGCCCAGAACTCAATGCAAAAATAAATGTTGAAATACATGGCATTACTCTTTTTATTAAGAGCCTTTGAAATTGCACACAATATTAGAAAGATTAATCTTGTCCTCTACAAAACTTTTAGAGTGTGAACTGTTTTATTACAGGTCATTTATTAAAAAGTAAATTATAGACTCTTCCTAAAACTATACTGCATTTAATATAAAAGCAAATACGATTGTCACTAATTAGTATTTATTAAAATTGTATATCTGAGTGACTGTTTCTCACTCTAGAGTATTCTAGATGCAGAAGGGTGAAACAGGCATAAATGAAAGGGAGATGTAAAGCAATGGAACAGACAGTGTAAGATAAAAACTGTCCTTACTCTGTGGAATGACTCAGACATATACGAAAGATGATGATGACTAGTTCTGTTTAACAGTTGTCAAAAAAATATTTTTTTCTTCACTGTCACTTGATAAGTACTGTTGAAGGTGAAAGTTAACACAAAACTCCTGCCAGAAGCAAGAGGGTAGGATGATTGGATTAACTCACCTCAAAACAGAAAAGAAAGGAGAAAATGGAGTTGATTATATCTTTGGATCCTTGATCTTGGAGTTGACTAGGAAACTCTTTAATCCAATTATCTTATTTCTTTCTCAAAGGAAAGTTGTGGATTGGGACTGTATCCATTACAGTTGCTAGATTTTCATAAATTTTATGGAAAAAAATTGGACAGAATAGTAAGTGTCATACAATGAATGGCTGAGGGATGTGGGACTGATTAGCCTGAGTAAGAGAAGACTGAGTGGAGACCTTATTGTTGTCTGCAACGACTATTCCTCCTTTCCTTTTAACTGCCAGCTCTTCTGTGTCCCACAGTCTTCTGTATGTGATACATATGTGCAACACAAGAAATAAAAATTGTTGGTGTCACATCTCACTTCTCAAAAGCGTTTATAAAACAAAGCTAAAATCCTGTCAGATAAGTGTTTCCTCTATCAGAGTTCCAGGTATTCTTGATGTATGACCTTTTATTTTAAGACATCGAACAGAACTTCATCTACCTATTACTGAGTATTCAAGGTCTGAAAGATTTTTGGGGTAGATGGCAAAAGACTATCCCAAATTCCTTTTCATGTCTACTCATGCTAGGTTATTTCCTCACTGGAGCAAAATATGCATGTCTGCACAAAGCAAAAGGCCATGTCTAAGTTGCAAAAGGCAAGTTGACCTGACCTAATAATAATAACCAAGGCCATATAGAGTGATTGCATATACATGATACATTTTGTCACTGGATAATGCATTTGACCAGCCTTGCAATATTTTAATTACTTGATGAGTATGTGGTTTCCTTATCCTTATTTTAGAGTTAGATAAATAATCATTAACTATCAGTCAATTAGTCGATGCACCTTTCCATAATTTTTGTTACTCAGTGCTAGCAATATCCTACTGTAGGATGTAACTGTAAAGAATTTTAGAGTATTTATCTGATCTCTTCAATCAATTGCCTAAGAAAAATGTTCAGTAAATCACAGAATGTCACAGATTGTTAGGGATTGGAAGGGACCTCGGAAGGTCATCTATTTCAACTCCCCTGCTCACCTAGAGTAGGTCACACGTAGGAACGCGTCCAGGCAGGTTTTGAATGTCTTCAAAGAAGAAGACTCCATAGCTTCCCTGGGCAGCCTGTTCCAGTGCTCTGTCACCCGCACACTGAAGTTTTCTTAACGTTTTTGCGGAATCTCCTATGGTCCAGATTGCACCCATTGCCCCTTGTGCTATCATTGGACATCTCTGAGAAGAGTCTGGCTCCATCCTCCTGACATTTACCCTTGACATATTTATAAACATTAATGTGGTCACCTCTCAGTCTCCTCCTCTCTAAGCTAGAGATCCAGCTCCTCCAGCTTTTCCTCATAAGGGTGATGTTCTACTCCCTTCATCATCTTTGTGGCTCTGCACTGGAATCTTTCAAGCAGTTCCCTGGACCCAATATTCCAGATCTGGCCTCACCAGGGCAGAGTAAAGGGGGAGGAGAACCTCTCTTGACCTATTGGCTATCATCCTTCTAACACATCGCAGAATGTCATTGGCCTTCTTGGCCACGAGGACACATTGATGACTCATGGTCATTCCGCTGTCCACCAGAATCCCCAGATCCCTTTCCCCTATGTTGCTCTCCAAAAGGTCAGTCCCCAGTCTATACTAGTACATGAAGTTGTTCTTTCCCAAGTGCAAAACTCTACACTTGACCTTGTTGTATTTCATAAAATTTCTCCCCACCAAACTCTCTAGCCTGTCTAGGTCTCATTGAATGACTGCACAGCCTTCTGATGTGACAGCCACTCCTCCCAGTTTCTTGTCATCAGGAAACTTACTTACAGTGCACTCTATTCCCTCATCCAAGTTGTTGACAAATAGATTGAATAGTACTGGTGCCAGTACTGAGCCCTGAAGGCCTCCACTAGATAAAGGTCTCCAACTAGACTCTGCCCCATTGACCACAACTCTCTAACTTCTTTCCTTCAACCACTTCCCAACCCACATCACTATTCAATCTTCCTGTCCATTTTACCTACAAGGATGCTTTGGTCTGTTAAGGCAAGGCAGAGCTGAGCTGAATTAACACCTCCCTACATCTCTCCTTTGTTCATTGAAATCTGTTCTGTGGGTATCCGCATGCTCCCTCAGCACCCGCAGGTTCATCCCATCAAGGCCCATGGGTTTGTGGATGTTCAGATTACCTAACTGATCCCTAACCCAGTCCTCATCAACCTGACTTCCTCTGGGGCCTCAGAGGTCTGATGCTCCTGAAGACAGTCTTCAGCAGTGTGGACAGAGGCAAAGAAGGCATTCAGTAACTCTGCCTTCATTCTGTCCTCTGTCAACAGGGCACCCACCTCATTCACCAGAGGGCCTACATTGCCTCTAGTGTTAGCTTTATCTGCAATGTATTTGAAGAAGCCCTTTCCGTTGTCTTTGACCTCCCTTGCAAGGCTTAATTCCAAGGAGGCCTTTGCTTTCCTGTTTACCTCCCTACATCCTCTGACCACAGTCTTACATTCCACCCAAGTGGTCAGCCCCTCCTTCCATGATCTATAGACTCTCTTCTTCCACTTGATTTTGCCCAACAGTTCCCTGGTTAACCCTGCAGGACTCTTGGCTCTCTTTCTTGATTTCCTTCCCATTGGGATGCACTAATCTTGAGCCCCTCCTTCCATGATCTATAGACTCTCTTCTTCCACTTGATTTTGCCCAACAGTTCCCTGGTTAACCCTGCAGGACTCTTGGCTCTCTTTCTTGATTTCCTTCCCATTGGGATGCACTTATCTTGAGCCTGTGAGAAGTGTTCCTTGAATATTAACCAAGTATCTTGGGTCCCTTTAATTTCTAGTACCCTGTTCCATGGGATTTCACCTAGCAATAGCTTGAAAGGGCCAAAGTTGGCCCTGCTGAAGTGCAGGGTTGCGATCCTGCTTGGTATTCTATTCTTACCACACAAGATCCGGAACTCCATATCATTGTCACTGCAGCTAAGGCTGCCCTCAACCTTTGCCACTTCAACCAGAGCCTCCTGCTTAGTGAGCACAAGATCGAGTAGGGCTCCTCTCCTAGTCAGCTCATTCACCATTTGCACCCAGAAGTTATCATCGATGCACTGGAGGATCCTCCTAGACTGCAAATGTCTGGCTGTGTATGCCTTCCAGCAAATATCTGGGTAGTTAAAATCCCTCATGACTATCAGGGCCTGTGATTGAGAGGATGTTATCAGCTGCCTGTAGAAAGCCTGTGTTTATGTAAAAGTCAAGTGATATCCCAAATGTAAGAAAAAAAGAAGTAGGGATAAAATTTTATTTACTTTTAATAGTTACTTTGTTGTTTGGGGTTATTTTAACTTTTTTTGACTTGTAATTGGAATCAGCCAAGCTTCATGACATAGAGTTTCTTTGGAAAAGCTATAGGTCTGTGATACAATAAATGTTAGTTTGTTTTCACTTTTCTCAATAATTTCTAGATTTCAGGAGTCTTTGACTGTCTTTCTTCTGTGCTACGTCACTTAAATATTGTTTGAGTAAGAAGATTTTGAAAATGGTTTATTATTCAACAAGATCCCATATCATACAGATACATATATCTGAAAAAGCTGAGAAGACACTTGCCTTTACAACGCATGCACACATCCAGTGATTAGACATAATATATGTAGGTGTTTAAAACCTGGAGAGTCTGCAGCTTTTTGCTGCACTAAAAGTATGACAAAATGTTACAAAATTTTTCTTTTTGCAAAAGACAAAAGGTGGTTATTATGGGCCATAACCATTGTCTTTGAAAAGGAAGAAATAGCTATAACATCCTTAAAAGAAAAAAAAAACAACAAGATGGCTTGTCTAGTCATCAACTCTTTATTTATAGTAATAAATATCAGTTCTCTTTCTTTGCCTGATTGTCTCAGCTTTCTGGAAGACAGATAGCTGATATCCCCTTTCTAGTTAGGTCAGAAAATTGTTATTTTTTCAGACAGTGGGATCGCTACAGAGGAAAGGTTACCATCTTGATGTATCTGACACTAGAAGATTCAAACACTTTTTTTCTACTTTCCTTAAATGCTTTCTCCTAACTCCACTTAGAATACTAGGTGTTTTTTGCAGTATTTCCTCCTTTCATACCACATTCTGCAGAGTACAACAACCACAAGAAGTTGATAGCTACTAATTTCCTTAACTCTTCTTCATTACTCTTTCTGTTCTTTATTAACTAAAAAGTATCTCCATCAACATAAATCAAAAAAACCACTTTTTTTTTTTTCTCAGAGGAAAAAAGTGCACAGTACTGCCTATAAATAATCCTGTTTCTCCCCAATGATGTTTTCTGGTTGTATGTAAAACCTCCTCCAGAAAAACTCTTTAGCAGCCCAGAAGACAGTAGAAATAGCCCTGCAATAATAGTCACAGTATATCTGTTGCTATCTGTCTTTATAACATTAGCACAGAACTAGCTGGTGATGAGCCAGTTTCTTTCTGTGTCTGTTCCAGCATTTGTTTACCTTCTTGTTCAAAGACTCCACAAATTTAATTTTGAATGTAGGTGTAAATGCTTAAGATTTACCTGCATATGGCTGATGTTGCAGGATAAACATGCCCTGTTACTCATGACTAAAATGTTTGGCTATATTACTTGGACTCAAAAGGAGAGAACATTTCCCATAACTTGCCAGGTAGAGGTGATACATATGCCTCAGCTGTTACTGCCTTGACAATTCACTTTATTCCAAAGGTTAATACAGTTTCTGAATGTCATTGACTGTATAGCATGCATGAATTTATGACGAAATTACAGGGTAAATGCAGTTTTTCCATTTTTCACTGTGCAGGATTTAGTGATAACACAGATGAACTGCTTAGGATGCTAATTACTAGAAGACATTATGTTATAGAAATTCATGAAAGATTTTTACTTGAACTTAATTTTCATAGCAAAAAGATATTACTCAAATACATGACAATGTGTCAGCTATTAACAGAGGCTCATTCTGTGAGGACACTGCCCATTGAAGTGACTTTCATAAAACATATTCCAAAATGAGACTCTAACTCAAGTTCTTTGCTGTTACTTAGACCATTACTCCATATGAAGCACAGAAGGTCACGTGCATGTTTTAGCTGAAAGGTCAATTATCTTTTTAGCATCACTGACACATCAAGTTAAACCAAAGGAAACTGAAAAAATCTCTGGGCAAGTTACACATTTAGTGGCTTGCATTAACATGGAAAAAATCCGCAATGCAAAATTATTTTTTTTTAATTATTCAGCTGTGTTTACTTGAAGCTAAAAGCACAAAATAACTTGCAACAAGTTGTATTTATATTAAACTCTTTATACAAAATGAAGAAGGTTGAAATTGATTGATTCTACAGTGAAGTTGCTATATACCAAGCAGTAACTTAAGTATAGTTGCAATATGAGTTCTAATTTCTTTCACATGTCTATATATCTTTCTAAAAAGACAGACCCATAAAAGAATATCTCTCTCAAAATGAGACAGAAATATCTTGTTCTTAATAATGGAATTGAAATGTAAGGTAAAAAACCCGAACAAACAACCCCCAAATATCCAGGCAATTATGTTTACAGTGCAATGTTGATACGTGTTTTCCTCAATGTGTTTCTGTTAAGTAGAAAATGGAATGCAGGTCTGAAACTGTTTTTCAGGAAAGGGAAGAATTAGGTGTATCAATTCTTCATGTTTTGTTTCATCTTCGGTTCTCAGAACGTTTGGCTAGGAAGCATTTTTAGGACCTTGTCCATTCATAACGCAGAAAAGCTGAGGCCTGCTGACAAAAAAGCCTAATCTTAAAGTTGGCACTAATATTAAATATGTAATGTAGCTTAATGGAAATTTTTGATCTGTTGAGAAGGTCAATATTTTTTACATACACTTTTATAGAAAAGGGAGTTGAAAATGGTCTTGTGACTACCATAAGCCCAATATTTTGAGAATGCATATTCATCTGCACTACAGGTACATTATGTTATTTTTACCTAGCAATCCTATATTCAAATGCACACAAAAGAAATTCCATGCTACTTTGTCATACATTACTCTGTCATGCTCTAAGTCATTCTCTTGGCTCTATTTTGGGTATAGGCTCCTCTATGCTTTTATTGTCGAAGTTTCTTTATCAGAAGTAGAAAGTAATTTCAGTTTGACATTATCTCAGATACAATATAACCTTTTCCAAAGACGATTTGCTTGCATTAGGCTGAACTGAGGTCCATACTGTATGTGATGGCACAGTTCTTCAGTTCATTTCTTTATTGGTAAAGTCAACAGCTCTTTACTGAATATGTCTGATGCTTGCCCTTCTGTTACAGATTTCACATTGTCTATAATGTGAAAATAATAATAGAATCTATTAGTGATGATGCTTAAAATATGGGAAACGCTTATATATTCACACAAGAAATCTTTGGAAAAATATTTGAACTCAAAATAAAACTTACGAATTTTCAGGTTCTGCCAATAGTGCTTTTCCTGGTATTTCATGTGTTATTCTTTAGGAAGAATAAACAGCTTCTGAAATGGAAAATGCATTCCTTATGTTTCCACTTACACTTCTCTGTATGTGCCTGTGCTCAGGTATACATAGACACACACAGCAGCTTAAAAATAAATTAGAAGAAAGTTATAATAAAACTAGAAGGAATTTTAGTTTGTAATTTTTTACCTAGAAATAACTAATAATTTTCAAAAAGGAGAAAGAAATTCTGTATCATTTTTAGACCTCTGCTCCAAACATTCTAGGTGAGTCTTTGTGGTGGCTTAGCTTTGGCTAAGCCAGACACTCTCTCACTCTCCTTCTTAATTGGACACTGAAAGAAAAAAGGATGAAAAGCTTGCGGGTCAAGATAAAGACAGATAGATCACCTACCTTTTACCAACATGGGCAAAATAAATTCAGCTTGGGGAATACTAAGTTAATTTATTGCCAGTTAAAATAGTTTTGTGTGATACAAAAAACATAAAACTTAAAGCAACAATTTTTATCATCCATTTTGCAGACTAAACCACTTCACTCCCATCTGCTCTGCCACACCGAGCAGCACAAGAGGGGTGATGGAAGGTTATGGTCAGTAGATAAAAGTCCCACTGCTGCTCCTTCATCCTTACATTTTCCTCTGCTTTGGCATAGACTGTTTCCATGGTCTGCAGTTTCCTTCAGGAAAAATATCTGTTCCAGTAGGGGTTTTTCCCATGGTTCCTGTCAGGAAAAGACTGTTCCCGCATGGTCTTCTCCACAGGCCGCAGAAGAATCTCTGCTCCATTGCTTGGAATGTGTCCTCCTCCTCCTCCTTCTGTCACCCTGGTGTTCCCTCTACTCTTTCACTCTATATTCTTCCATTCTCCTCTCTCCATCCAGCTTTTTCTGCCCTTTCTTAAATATACGTTCCCTGAGATGCCACAATTTTGTCTGAAGGACTGCTCTGCCCTATGGTGGGACCATTGGAACTGGCTGAAACCAGTTAGAAACAGTTATGTCCAGTACAGAGCAGCCCTAGCCTTTCCTGACAAAGGCTGCTCCTGCAGCATTCCCACTCTGTCACCAAAACCTTACTGTGGACATCCAGTATAAGGGTCCCATGATGCCTTTCAGCTGATAGGTCTGTAGCCCTACACATTTAATTTCCTGGTGATTAGCTGTTATGACCTAATCTAATGTCATTTTTTTCTTTTGGTAGTCCACCTGTCACAGAGTTCCTATCCAATATGGCAACAGCTATCCAAGACTTTCACCCAACCTTTGTAAAGGAATTGTCTCCTGTTTTGCCTCTTCACTGACATCCTTTTTTGCTCTTCCTTGACGTAGGTAAAAGAAACATCTCTGCAAATAAAAACTACACAACTTCTGCCTTCCTTTCCTCAGAGCTTAGCTCACCTGTACTATTCTGTACTATGCTGGCCAAGCAATACTAAATAAATGGCATGGAGGATTACTAAGTATGACTCCAAATGTTCTGATTTAAAATGGTTCTACTTTCTATCTTCTTATTTTATTCACTTGTTCCAAGAACTTGTAATATCTTGTTGTATGTCCAAAACACAATGACAATACTTTTAAAATTAGAGGCAATACAACCACAAATGTAGGAAAAACCTACATCTCTTCAGGGTAGAAATTGGAGTGTATGGTGGTATGTCATCAAGTACAACAGATTTTTTATGAGTCAAGGAATTAGGACACTATCATTACTCAAGCAACTAAGATTTGGAGCAGAAAATTAAATACAATACCTATTTGATTCTCTTCTGACAACTGCTTATTCGAATTATCCTTTAGGATGTTCTCCTTACTCTTTGCCATGAATGCATTTCTAGGCAGTTCTTATGCTGTGACATACATGCTCTACTGAATTATTACATTCTTTTCACATGGCAACAATAAACTAAAAGAAATTCTGTCTGTGGCCACTCAAAAATGCATGTTTCAATCTGGAGAATATCCTAGCCATTTCTAATAAGACAACAGTACAACTTCTGCAAGAAAAAAGATATATATTCAAAGAATGTACCTTCTTTAGGAATGGAACATCATACAGGATTCCTATGTTAAGTAAATTGACATACAAAAATGATCATAGCAGTCTACAGAACCACTGTGATCTCCTATACATGGGTGACCTAAAAAAGATCACCTTGCCTGAGCTTATTATATGAAGTGTGCGACTGAATAACAAAACTGTCAAGGATCATACTGCTTTTTTTCAGTCAATAAAAGTGATTGATTAATAATAGCATGACATTGATAATAAATCTGTTCAATTACTTTTTCATTTGTTGTTATGTCATAATGGGAGCTGATGATTACTGTAAATGATATTTTTGCTTCCCATCATGATTTAACAGTATTCTTATGATTATATTACTTAGCATCCATTATTAACCACAAAGGAAATGAATAATATATTATTTATGGTAATGGACAGCAATTTGGATTTCAGGTGTGTTTTTCTTTTGGTAACTTTTCTGCGATATATCCTCTTTGGTAAAGTATTCAATTCCATAGACTGACTACATTTGTTCTAAGAAATTACATGCCTTCTACTATAATTGAACTAAGAGACTGGGAAAGCTTTATTACTCTGCTTCAGTATAGTGGGAAATCTGAAAGTACAAAAGAACAGTTAAGTCTTGTTTTGAAATTTTCAACGGTCATAAAACAAGAATGAATCCAAACATACTGATTAACTTAAAACACTGTTATTGACTTACACTTTTACACTTCTCTGAGTAAGACAAAAAGAAAGTCTAGGGTAGTGAAATAGAAATATGTGGAATAATGGTCTTCAGTGAGAACTATGCTAGACATATGGGGTTGGAATGTAGAAATAGGAGTCAGGAAAGAAGTCACATATTTTAAGAGATGAGAAAATGTAAGAGTTTGTAGGATCATTGGATTCAAACTTCCCTTATCCCTGTGTGCAGAACAATACGAAAATTTGCATTACAGGGTGAATGAAGGGAGCGAAACACAGTAATGAATATGCTTACAGTATTTTATTATGCAGGTCTAGAAAGGCTATGCCCGTCTGAAATCTACTGGATAAAATATTGTGCACAGTTTATTCATAAAAAATATTCTAATAGTATTACATGCTGTCTATTTTTAGTTTATTTAAGTACAGATGGATCAGGATATCAATGCTCTGATTCTACGTGGAGATTGATGTAGAGTTTCAATTAAAGTTCCCTGGCGCTGTAGTAGACACTGGTTATCCACAACCAGATTTGCTTTGGATGAAAGCTAATTGAGATAATGAAGTAAACATAACTCAAAACTTGCAAAGGAACTGTCACAAAAAGAAATATCAAGCACAACATTTAAAATGGAGAAAGGAAGAACTGAGAAGAAAGTGGGGGTCTGGTGATATGAGTGACTTGATTTTAGGTAGTCATTGCAGCATTGCACATGTATCCTCTATTAATAACAATCAGAGCTCTAAATGATTATTGCTCCTCTCCTGCTACTCACTTAACACTTAGCTTCTAGTCTCTCCCTCTTTCAAAACTGTTTGGGTTTTTCATTCTTTTTAAATGGCCCCTGCCAATCACGGCTCCTCATTGTTGCGATAATACCAGAACATGACTATCTTGTTGAGATTTCATTATTGTTTTCAGTGTTTAATGCCATTTAACATGAACAACATGCAATCATTTGAAAAAAAAAATAAAACAAAAAACAAACAGCAAAGCATCAACAGCACAAAAAAATAAACTGAAATACAGCCTCGCCTGAAAGAATTCAGTGAAAGAGCAAGTGAATTTTTCCTCTTCTAAAGAGAGAAGAGGTGGTAAGGGCTAATGGCTTCACTCATGAGAGTTCAGCAGTATGGATGTCAAAATAGAGAACTGGAACATAGAGACATTTAGGAGGATGGCTTTGCAAATAAGTCAGACACCATCTCAACGCTTTTCTTTGCTATTTAACAGATGACAAAGAAAAGCAACAGACAGCCTTATTAGGTGGGGAAAACAGCAAAAGCAAGTTGCTAGAATTACAGGAATGAGAAGGCAAGTTGGAAACTTTTCAGTCACCAACATCATTTATCCTCATGTCTGCAGGTGTTGGAAAAGTTGCAGAATTTTTGGCAGTATCCATGTCAAATCACACTTTTCAATTATTTTGAAAAGCAAACCTCAATTTACATTTTAAACACTTCTACACAAATTTGTACTGTGTGTAGGCCACTTGTTTCAATGTTAGAAAGTGCAAGAAGATTTTCTCCCTTATTTTGGAAGCCAGGGAAGGACATGAACAATATTATTCGGTGGAGAAACATTGAGGATTTCACCCCTCGGCTCCTCTCAATTCCACCAGAAAGCAGAAGGACTGTAGCAAATAGTGGAGAGCAAGATCATAGCTCTTAGCAATGTCAGTGCCTCGTTATTGCTGTGCATTTATTTCCCAGCACCATCTAATTAGCTGCCTTGTGATTTACTAAACCAACTCCAACTGGCATTTTGCATCACAGTGAAATGAAGGCCCCAGTGCTTTTCCGCATCTGGGGACAACAATCTGCCCTCTACTCAGTTTTTATCACAGTGTGAGTCAGGACCATACATGCATATGAAGACATTATTAGAGAGGGTTGCTTATTTGAAAGCAGTCTCCATTGTAACAGATGTTATCATCCCTAAAACAGCAAAAAAAGTTGCTGTGGTTCATAGGTATCCTGGTTTGAGCTAAATAGAACCATTTCAGTGATTTTTACTTTTCAGCTCAGTCTCTTCTAAGAGGCTACATTTTCTGAAGTTAACAGCATGTTCTTGCAGACAGTGTCTGCTACTAGAAGTGATAACATCCAATGTTTATAGTTACTAGTCTTGCTTATACATAGCCCTGTAAGAAAGGACACTGTGAGATCTTATGTACTAAGTTGAGGGTTCCAGGAAGTAAAAGCTTGTAAATCTAGGGAGGAACAGACAGGACACATGACCAGCAACAGTATTCCATTAGATATATGTCGTATTCAGTATAAATTTGAGGGGCCACAGGGGTTAAGCAACTTTTTTCTCTCTTCATAGAATCATAGAAAAATTTCAGTTGGAAGAGACCTTCAAGATCATCAGTTCCAAACTTTGTCCTAGCCCCGTCAACACCACTAAAGCATGTCCCTCAGCACAACATCTACCCATCTCTTAAACACCTCCAGGGATAGTGACTCAGCCACCTCTCTGGACAGACTGTTCCCATGCCTGACAAAAGTTTCAATGAAGAAATTATTCCTAATATCCAACCTGAACATCTCCTGGTGTAACTTAAAGCCCTTGTCCTATCACTCGCCACTAGGGAGAGCAGACCAACACACACCTTGCTACAACCTCCTTTCAGGTAGTTTAGAGAGCGATAAGGTCTCCCCTCAGCCTCATCTTTTCCAAGCTAAACAGCCCCAGATTCTTCAGCCGTTCCTCATATGACACATGCTCCAAATCTTTTACCAGCTCGGTAGTCCGCCTCTGTACCCTCTCCAGCCCCTCAGTGTCCCTCTTGTAGTGGGGGGCCCAAAACTGGACACAGTACTTGAGGTGCTACCTCACCAAAGCTGAGTAGAGGCACATGATCACCTCCCTGTTCCTGCCCATTCCTGATACAAGCCAGGATGCCGTTGGCCTTCTTGGCCACCTGGACACACTGCTGGCTCATGTTCAGCCAGCTGTCCATCAGCACCCCCTGGTCCCTCTCTGCCTGGCAGCTGTCCAGCCACTCCTCCCAAAACCTTTAGGGTTACTGTGTCTGGAGTGCAGGACCCGTCATTTGGCCTCATTGAAACTCATGGAATTGGCTTTGGCCAAGCGATTCAGTCTATCTAGATCCCTCCAGAGGGCCTCCCTACCCTCAAGCAGATCTACGCTTCCACCCAACTTGGTGTCATCTGCAAACTTACTGTAGTTCACAGCACCGAGCCTTGGTAAACACCACTCATGACCAGCTGCCAACTGGATTTAGCTTCATTGTCCAGAACTCTTTGGACTTGGCCATCTAACCAGTTTTTTACCCAACAAAGCATATGTCCATTCAAGCCAAGAGCAGTCAGTTTCTCTAGAAGACTGCTGTGGGCAACCGTGTTGAATGCCTTACTGAAGTCAAGGTAGATAACATCCACAGCCTTTCCTTCACCCAAAAAGCAGGTCACCCAGTCACAGAAGGAGATCAGGTTTGTTAAACAGGACCTGCCCTTCATAAACTCATGTGACTGGGTCTGATCCTCTGGTTGTCCTGCATGTGCTGCATAATGGAACTCAGGATAATATGCTCCATCAACTTCCTTGTCATTGAACACAAACCAACAGGCCTGTAATTTCCCAGGTCATCCCTCCATCCATTCTTATAGATTGATGCTATATTGGTTGGCTTCCAATCAATTAGGACATCCCTAGTCAGACAGGACCGCTGATAAATTATGGACAGTGGCTTGACAGTGGCATGGCACCCTGAGAGTTCTTTCAATAATCTAAAATCTATCCCATCTACTCCCATAGATTTGTGCACGTCGATGTGGAGCAGTAGGTCACTGACCATCTCCTCCTGGATTGTAGGGGTTACATTTTGCTCCTGGACCTCATCTCTCTACTTGAGGGGCTGGCTTCCCTCAGTAAAAGTGTTTCTATTACTAAAGACTGAGTCAAAGAAGGCATTAAGCATCTCAGTCTTATCCTCATTATAGAATCATAGAATCATAGAGTGTTAGTGGTTGGAAGGGACCTCTAAAGAACATCTAGTCCATAGTCCAGCCCCCCTGCCAGAGCAGGATTGCCTAGGGCAGGCCACACAGGAACGCATCTAGGAGGATTTTGAATGTCTCCAAAGAAGGAGACTCCACAGCCCCTCTGAGCACCTTGTTCCAGTGTTCCATCATTCTCACAGCAGGGGATTTTCTCCTCATGCTGAGGTGGAACTTCCTGTGTTCTAACTTAAACTCATTATTTCTTCTTCTATTGCTGGGCACCACTGAGAGAGATTGTCTCCTTCCTCTTGACAACCACCCCTCGTCTTTTGCTATCATATTTCTTCCTGGGTCTAGTATGGGATGGAGGCTCCTGCTGGTCTTTCTGTTGCTGTTAACATATTCATGGAGACTTTTCTTGGTGTCCTTTACCTCCAAAGCCAGATTAATTTCTAGCTAGGCTTTAGACCTACTAATTATCTCCCCACACGACCTAACAATATTCTTGTACTTGTTATGAGCAGCATGCCCCCTCTTCCAGAAGGCATTAACTCTCCTTTTTCCCCTGATTTTCATCCAAAACTCCCTGTTCAGCCAGGCTGATCTTTGCCGCTGACTCATCTTACAGTATGTGGCAACGACCTGCTCCTATGTCTTTAATCCTACCTTTTTAAAAAGTGTCTAGCCTTCATGGATTCCTATACCCTTCAAAACTGACTCCC